>NC_045609.1:19030616-19211265 GCF_009762305.2 Zalophus californianus
ATCTGCAAGGTCCAGTCCAGTAACCTCTTGCTACATGTGACTTTGAAAGGTGGCCAGTGCAACAGAGGACCAATTTTTAAGTTGATGAATTATTATTAAATTAATATTTATTAATGAACTGGACAGAACAGCTCTCAGATGTAATTTGGAGCTGACATCATGCTTATGTCAGCAAGTTTGCCTTCTCCTACTTTGCATGGCCATTTTCTCTTCATAGGGGTGACAGGCTATTCACTATAGGGGTAACGGGACCAGGGTTTGGACTCCAGGCTCAGTGACCTATAGATGTAGGACCTGGGTCAGAAAGGGCCAAGTTGAATGTCAGAGACTGCTCCTCCCTTTGAAAGTAAAAGACAGTGCTGGAAATGATGCCAGGGAGACTAATGTCATGAGCCAGCCCTCTCCCCTTTTCCGTAATCTTGCTGAGACAACACCAGATTGTAAATCAAGGTCGGCTCTCAGGCGCATCCAGGCAAGAGCAACACTCATTTATTTTCTTCCTGCATCGCCCTTCTTCTCAAACACCCTCCCCTCTTCCCCTCTGGATCTGTTCTGATTGTAGACAGTGTGCCAAGACAGATGGCCTCACAGGATGGGGAGCTTCAGGAGAGCAGTGGCACCATGAGGGGCTGAGGACAACGGGGAGGTACCCAGAGCTCCAGCAGGCACAGGCCAAGAGCAGAAGAGCAGGGCTAAGTCCAAGTACAAGGTCTGGCACCCAGCTCAAACTTTGTTATACCCCACTTATTCAGCTGGTACCTAATGATTGATTTATTGATTCAGAACCGTGGCGAGCATGCAGTCACACTGACTACCCGGCCTTATCAATCCAGACAGGCAACCAAGGTGATGGGGCTGAATCTGAATTGCTTGATTAGGCTTCCACTGTTGCTCTTAACTATTTACTACCAGCCGTGTATCAGAAAGTCCCGTGGAGAGAGCCCCATTGCTGGGGATTACATAACCCCTGCTCTCCTGCACCTCAGCGATCACACGGAGGGAGACCTCTGTGAACATCGGAAATGAGCGTTTGTCGGGGCCAGCAGCCAGAACACTCCTGTTCTTCTCTACGTCAGAAATTCCTCTGCGCTCACATTTCTTCTCTTTCAGGTTCTTTTAAAGGAAGAAAAGTTCAGCAAGAGCATCCATGCATCTTGGGCCAAAGGAGACAGGATGTGTGAAAGAACTTCGTAGGCCCTTCACACGCACGGGCTGAAGGGCTTCTGACAGCCGGGGTCTGCTTATCTGGCAGCCCCACCCAAAGCCTGGTCCCTGCACCCACACAGTACACATCCCCTCTGCTCCCCTCATCCTTGGTGTGACACAGCTGCCCTCCGGCCCAGGGATCACTGAGGTCTTGATATGACTCCTCATGTCACTCAGCGCTGACCCCCAGTGGGCCTGAGGAGGGATTTGGAGGACCTCGTCTAGGGATCTAGCTATCTGCCGTTTACAACTTTGTTACTCCGCTGGACGCTGCTCATACCTTGGTTAGATTAAAAACAACATATAACACTCGAGTTCAAATTAAAGATTCCAATTGGATTCAGCAATTTCCAAAAACAATAATAAAAATTGATAAGCTATCTGACTCTACCTCTAAAGGTCACTATTTCTGAAGTCTCTGTTTTTCTGTAAGGCTCACAAGTATAACCCATGCTGATATCTGGCTCGCACTAATCCCAAACCGGTTTTTCCTTAGGTCAGTTTTTCTACCAGGCCAGGCCACCTGCTCTGGGAACACCTTTCCTGCTTCTGGCCTGTGAAGCTGTCTTTCCCCATAAACATGCACTAACAGCAGGGCATCACCGTCTAACGAACACATCATGAAGGAGAAGCTGGGGAGCGGGGCCGGCCAAACAGGGAACCAGTCAGTGCTGGTTCGGCACAGGGATGATCTGTCAAGTATGCTCGACCATCATGCTCAGCTGCACGAATTGCCCCTGAACAAAATGAACCTGCAGGATTCATGAAGAGTACTAACACACAAAGCCTTTCCCTCTCTCACAGGCTCTCTCTCTCAACCTGTCATGGGAGTGTTATTTGCCATTTCATGTGCTGTACCTTCAGGCCGGGGCGCTCACAGGGCGAGTGTAGACCTTCACAGAGGCAAGGCCCTCTCTGGGACTCTCAGGGCCAGCTTTCCTCCCCACCGGCCGTTGCGTGGAGGCACCCAGCCCTGGCTGGGAGCAGGAAAGGTGAGCAGACATCCTCACTTCCCACAGGCCTGATACCCCAATCCCCAAGGGTACTGCAGCCTGCAGAGCAGACAGTCCAGGCTCCTGGATAAGGGATGTGTGAGCCGCTCACTCTGTGCCCCCGCTGCCCACCAAAGTAGCCAAGGTGCTGCCAGCCTGAGGTGAGACTGCACTGCTGTACCCCCCTCAAGATACAGGGGGTCTGCCCCTCCGGGAACCTGCATGCAGGCTCCTGCTGTGGGTAGAAGGGGTACTAGGGGTGGATGAGCCGGTGACCAAGGACCCATTTCAAGGAGGCGAAAGGTGGCAGAGGCAGAATCCTGTAGAAGCCAAGGCTTCAAGTGCTGGCATGTATTCCATTGTCCCATTGAACTTAGCTTGCAAAGCACAAATTCAAAGATAAAATTATTAAGAATTTCAAGACTGCAACTGCAGCATACAAAACTCCAAGTGTGGGGCCCTTCTGAGTGCAGGACTCTGTTGTCCATCCATGAGGCTGGCCCTCCTGACCATTGAGCTCAGAAATAGAAATCCCTCAGGCAAGAGGACAGAAGATCAGTGGGCCATCCAACGGGGAAAGACACCCAACAGTAACCAAATGCAGTCTGTAGCTGACTGTTGGAATAAGTCATGATCAAGACTTGTCCTTGGCTACTGGGGGCCAGAAGCTTCTAGGAAGAACCATTTCAGAAGGGGGTCTGTGTGGTAGTTTCCTATCACTACTGTAACAAAATACCATAAATTTAGTGGCTTAAAACACCAGTGTATTATCTTACCGTTCTGGAGATTCGAAGTCAAAAAATGGGTCTCCCTGGACTAAAACCAAGGTGTTCCTCCTGGAGGCTCCTTTTCCAGCTTCTACCAGCTGCCCACACTCCTTGGCTTGTGGCCCCTTCCTTCATGCACAAAGCCAGCGACTTTAGGCTTTGTCCTTCCCATATCGCATCACTCCGATATCTCCTTCTCTGTCTCCAACTACCACATTTAAGGACCTTGTGATTATATTGGGCCCACCCGGATAATCTCCCTATCTGAAGATCAGCTGATTAGCAATCTTAATTCCGTCTTCAACCTTAATCCCCCTTTGCCAGGTAACCTATGTAGTCATAGGTTCTGAGGATTAGGATGTGGACATCTTTGGGGGACCATTCTTCTGAGAACCACCAAGCCTTAATGAGAGAGGACAAGAAGGCAAAGTTGCCCTAAGCAAGGAGTCATGGCTAGCAGGCATACCGGGCAGAAACAAGACTTCAGAGGAGCCTGGCACAGAGAGGGGCCCTAGGTCACACTCAGACATCCATAGGCAAGCCCTGGGAGGGGCTGACAATCACCCCTGACCTAGTAGGAGGGATAGTGCAAATCCAAGAGGGCTGGTGTTGGGCAGGACTCCCTAGAGAAAACCCAGAGTGGCAAAACAGTGAATGAGCAAGCTACAAGATGCATCAGCCAAGATCCAGAGTGCATCCGAAGTCTAGGAGCCGGAGCTGCTCACGTAAAGGTAGATTATAACTTTGTCCCATCTTCATTGCAATGTTTATATATTGTAAAAATCACACATGAAAACTGGGATTATGAGTTTGTTCTAGTGACAAAAGAAGAGTTCGTGGTTTATTCTACAGTGTATCAGGAATAAAACAGTGTCAAATGGAAGAGGAGTGGGGCTATTTTTTTTTTCCCCCTGGGACTGGAGGGAGAGAAGAGAGAGATCCAGTCAGGACCAAAGCAACTATCTTAATCAGAGTTATCCAGAGAAACAGAGCCATTAGAATATATATACAGAAGGAGATTTATTATAAGAGGTTGGCTCACATGGTTATGGAAACGGACAAGTCCCAAGATCTGCAGTTGGCAAGCTAGAGACCTGGGATGTTTCATACTGATGTTTCAGTATGAACCCAAAGGCAGGAAAAAACTCGTGTCCCAGCTCAAAGCAGTCAGGCAGGAGTTCCCTCTTGTTTGCAGAAGAGTCAGCCTTTTTGTTCTATTCAGGCCTTTGAGGGATTGGATGAGACCCACCCACATTGGAGAGAGCCATCTGCTTTACTCAGTCCACTGATGCAAATTTTAATTTTATCCAAAAACACCCTCACAGACATGCCCATTATAATGTTTGACTAAATGCTTGGGCACCTGTGGCCCAGTCAAGCTGACACATAAAATTAACCACAGCAGCCAGTGTCCCTGGGCACCGGTCAATGAGGAGCCACAAAGCCACTGTCCTTGCAAATTCCAATAGCAGCCAAATCTCTCAAGAGAAAGGGTCTGAGCACTCTAAGTTGCTAGTGGGAACTATCAATATGCCACACTCCAGTAGCTATGTCCCAACAACGCATTTCTTACCCGCCCCTTCCCAGACACACAAGAGCATGGCACTTAACCCTCCTCTGTGTTCCTAGACCTTTGTGCAGCCTCTTCTATCATCTTAAACATTACACAGTAATTGTTGGTTTACTATTCTCCCTCTTCCTAAATTGTGGGCTCTTTGGGAAGAAGACAGTAGGCTAGGTATTCCCAGAGCCCAGGATATAGCAAATGCTTATAGAATGTTGACTAAATAATTGTAGTAGGAGAAGTAGTAGTAAGGTCATGGATAATTTTTTTTAAGGTAAAAGCATTCCTTTCATACAAATATAAAAATAAACACAGGTCAAAGATTTTATTTAACTCATTTAGGAATAGGTAAGATGTTACACTAGTTCCAGGAGCAGAAATATAGGCCATGAAATGAATTTCCAAGTCAAATAGGTACAAAAACTGCCTTTTTTCATGAGAGTGGAAATAAATTGTCTTCTGCCACACAGAATTTATATCTACAGGCAAGCATTTCTTGCTTTACTAACATTTACCTCAAACTTTCAGAGTTGTAAAATAGCTCAGAGACCATGAAAGCTGTCAACCCCATAGAATCAGGTAACTCAGATTATGCATGAAACACTAGATTTCCATTGAGGAATTTGACATGACCAAGAATATTTTTGGTCACTTCAAATTCTATCACATTTTTTTTTCCTGACAGTGTCTGTCCTTCACAATCATACGAATCTCAAAGAAAGATTATTCTTGACCACAAAATAAGGCTTTCATCAGGTTTGGCTTGGTTATTTCCACAGGGGCAACAAGAGTGCTAACTACCCCACAGGCCTCCTTGGGAGTGCTTTGAAGCATCTAGAGCTAGCCACAAAATTACTTTTTATCTAGAGTTTGCATAAGGGATCAGCTTGGATTTTAAGAACTTCTGTTATCTTCTATTCTGAGGCTAGAAAACCACACCCAAGAAACTCTCTCCACCAGATTTCTCCTGCAGTCCTATAAATTTGAATTCTTCTTTTCTGGAGGTCTCCCACATATCCTAAGCCTCCTAACCCACCAGGAAGTAACCTTCCAGAACAGTAACAAGGCTGGCCCCTGTGAGCCAGCTACTAGGTCAGTTTTTCTTGCAGGGTTTTGTAGACATTATCTTCAGAAGTACAAACTTTATTCCTTAAAAGTGACTTGTCATACCTGATTTAGTGAGCATTGTTCTCAAATGTGACACTCCAGATAAGCCTTGCCTGTACCATTAATTTATTTAATTAATTCCTTGTGGAAAGGAAGACAGTTTCTTACTGAGCCTATGCAAATAACTAGATTTCCAAAAGTAGTAAGGAGACTTAGTGTCTGAATTCTGAGAGATCAGTGAAAATCTTATATCATTTTAAGTGTTTTATTTCACGTTACCAAAATGGAATTTACTAAATTGTTGTCTATTACAGAAAGCTTAAGAAGAAAAAGAGCATTCTTTTATATCCAGAAAATAGAACATTAAAACAATACACAATACACCAAATAAATGACCACAATAAAATTTCTCTCATTAATTCATTCAGTCCTATGAAATTATTGCTGTTCTGCTGGTTCTTGGTCTATTACTTTTATGAAGCCATATGTGTCTCAACTAAATATGCTGGAAATCCTGACTCAGCCTACTGGCGTAGCCTAAACGTTGTCAGCTCAAAAGCCTGTACCCAAGAGTCTATTCTTTGAAGTGTCAGTAGTTTTAACTACCTGGTACACTTCTTTTCCATGAGTCATTGAGATTATCTTGGTTGAAGACATAATCTCTGGTCAGTACTTTATCACAGAGCCTCAGGCAAGCCTTAAAATATAACAAAAACTATCTGTACATGACAAAGACTTAATGACTTAATGACTCTTGGTACCTGTAATTTTTAAATATAGAAGGTCTAATGAGAGTTCATAATAATAAGCATCTGACACAAAAATGTGGTTGCATATAAAACAAGGAAAATAAAACCATTCCAAAAAAAAAATGTTCAGACAAAATTTTTTTTTTTTTTAAGAAAAATGATTACGCTTATTTTCTAAAAAGTTCAGTGAATGGGGGTACTTGGGTGGCTCAGTTGGTTAAGCAACTGCCTTTGGCTCAGGTCATGATCCTGGAGTCCCGGGATTGAGCCCTGCCTCGGGGGGAGTCTGCTTCTCCCTCTCCTTCTGCCCCTCTCCGCCCCCCAACTCATGTTCTGCCTCTCACTCTTTCTCTTTCAAATAAATAAATAAAATCTTAAAAAAACAAACTCAGTGAATGTTAAGTCTGATTTATAATGAATGAATATAATTTTTATAGAGGAAAAATTGGAAATATAACATACAATAATTTTAAAACATACAAAGAGAGGTAGGGGTAGTAAGGAAACTCAGATTGTCTCTTCACTAACAGAAATTACTTGCATGTCAAGCAACAAGAATCATTTACTTTGCTGCAGTTATCTACAGTTTACAGTTGTAAAATAGCTCAAAGGCAATTAATTATGTTCTCCCAAAGTTCATAATTTGGTCCATATCAAAAGACTACTGAAGGTTTGCCATTTCCAGGGGAAGGCTTGGACAATAAATTGAAATTAATTTGAGCTCTTAGGACAATACCAGCTACTCATCCTCCAACCTCCAGCCCCATGACAAGCATCTCTCTTCATGTTCCAGGAGCAGCTTACACACAGCTTGTGAGAGCCATGGTGGACACGAAGGACCTTGTTCTCCAAGTAAGAAGAATCTGTGCTCTGTTCGCTGATTGCTACTTCTGAGGGTGGAGGTTCATACATACAGTTAGGTAGCCATTGTTGCAAGCCCCTCCCCTTCTTGCTAAAGTGACTTCATGGGGATTTAAAGGGCTGGAATCCCCTTTTCCCTTCTTTTTTCACTTTTTCCCCCTTTTGAGAGACAGATGTTTAAGGACCAGGATATTCAAAGCAACAACATATAACAAGGAAAAGCATAAACTCAGAAAAGACCTGAGAAGACCTTAAGTTTACACCTCAGACTTACATCCCTGGCAGAGAGACACCTTACAACAACAACAACACCCAGCAAACCCTGGGAAAGAAGGAGAATTGAGTCTCCAGAATTACCACATTATAAGACAAGTGTCCAATTTTCAACAACAACAAAATAATCACAAGGCATACCAAAAAACGGACGAGTATGGTCCATTCAAGGAAAAAAAATAAATCAACAGAAACTGTCCCTGAGAAATATCAGACGGTGGATTTACTAGACAAAGGCTCTAAAAACTGTCTTCAAAATACTTAAGAGTTAACAGAAGACCATGGACAAAGTCAAGAATATGGCATGTGAACAAAATGAAATATCAATAGATAGAAAACATAAAAAAGAAACCAAAAAGAAATCGTGGAACTGAAAACTACAATAACTGAAATAAAAAATTTACTAGAGCAGATCTGACAGAAGATAGGACAATTGAAGTTATTGAATATGAGGAACAAAAAAAAAGATAGAAGAAATTGAACAGAGCCTAGGGACCCATGGGATACCATCAAGCTGATGAATATACCCCACTGTGGTAGTCCCAGAAAGCAAAGAGAGAAAAGAGGGACAGAGTTTATTTGAACAATAAACAAAAAAAATTGATGAAAAACATGAATATAAACATCCAAGAAGCAGAATGAACTCCAAGTAAAATAAACTCAAAAAGACCCATAGGGAGGTACATTACAATCAGACTTTCAAGAGCAAAAGACAGAGAGGATTTTGAAAGCAGCAAGAGAGAAGCAATTCATCACATACAAAGGATCCCCAGTAATATTATCAACAGATTTCTCATGAGAAATCATGGAGGCCAGAAGATAGTGAGTTGATAGATTCAAAGTGTTGAAGGAAAGAAAACCTGTCAACCAAAAATTCTATATCCAGCAAAACTGTCCTCCAAAAAAATGAGAGGAGTTAAGATATTCCCAGATAAATTAAAGCTGAGAGAATTCATAACCTCTAGACCTGCCCTGAAAAAAAGAATGATAAAAGGAGTTCTTCAAGCTGAAGGACACTAAGTGTATTCAAAGCTGTATAAAGAAATAAAGATCTCTGATAAAAGTAAATACAAGGACAATTATAAAGCTACTATTGGGGCTCCTGCATGGCTCAGATGGTTAAGCATCTGCCTTCAGCTCATGTCATGATCTCCAGGTCTAGGATCGAGTCCGCATCAGGCTCCCGGCTCAGCGGGGAGTCTGCTTCTCCCTCTGCCTCTCCCCTGCTCCTGCTCTCTCTCTCTCTCAAATGAATAAGTAAAAATCTTAAAAAAAATAAAAATAAAAAATGAAAGCTACTCTTACTGTAACTTTGGTTTGTAACTCCACTTTTTGTTTTCTATATGACTTAAAAGACTATGCATAAAAGACAACAATTAGTCTGTTTTTGGACAGAAATGCATAAAATGCATAAAGATGCAATTTTGTGTATCAACAACTGAAATAGATAAGATCAGAGCTGTATAGGAGCAGAGCGGTTTTTTTTATGCTATTGAATTAACCTGGTATAAATTCAAATTAGAGTGTTATAACTTTAAGACGTTAAATGCAATCACCATGGTAGCCACACACACACACAAATAGCTATAGATATACACAAAAGGAAATAAGAAGGGAACTAAAATGCTTTACTACAAAAAAAAAAAATTACTAAACAAACAAAAAAAAAAAGATAGCAGTGCAAGAAATGAGGGACAAATAAGCTATGAAGCATATGGAAAACAAATAGCAAAATGACAGAAGTAAGTTTCTCCTTGCCAGTAATTACTTTAAATATAAATGGATTAAACTCTCCAGTCAAAAGATGAGATTGGTTGAATTTTTAGAATGGATTTAAAAAACATAACCCCACTATATGTTGTCTACAAGAGACTCACTTTAGACTCAAATATGCAAATAGGTTGAAAGTGAAAGCATGGAAAAAGATATTCCATGCAAATAGGAAATAAAAGAGATCAGGGGTGGGCTATCCTAACATCAGACAAAATAGACTATAAATCAAATAAGTTTATGAGAGACAAAGGAGGGCATTATATATTAATAAAAGACTTAACACAGTAAAAAGATGTAACAATATAAACTATCATATATTTAATAATAGACCATCAAAATATATGCAGTAAAAATTGATAGAACTGAAAGGAGAAGTAGACAGCTGTATAACAATATCCTACTCTCAATACTCGGTGGAACAACCAAGACAGAAGGTAAGTAAGGAAATAGAATAGAGGGAGGGCTTACACAACACAATAAGCCAACTAGCTCTAACAGACATGTACAGAACACTCTACCCAACAACAGAATACACATTCTTCTCAAGTCCATATGGGACAGTCTCTAGGATTTACTATATGTTAGGCTACAAATTAATTCCCAATAGATTTAAAAATATAAGTATCATGCAAAGAATATTCTAGACCACAATGGAATGAAGTTAGAAATTAATAACAGAAAGAAAACTGGAAAATTAACAAATTTAAATATTTTTTAAGATTTTATTTATTTATTTGAGAGAAAGAGAGAAAGAGCATGAGCGGGGTGAGGGGCAGGGGGAGAAGCAGGCTCTCCATTGAGCAGGGAGCCCAGTGTGGGCCTCCCTCCCAGGACTCCAGGATCATGACCTGAGCCAAAGGCAGACACTTAACTGACTGAGCCACCCAGGTGCCCCAAAATTCACAAATGTATATATATTAAATAACACACTCTTCAACAAACAGTGGGTCAAAGAAGAAATACAAATGGCCAATAAGCACATGAAAAGATGCTTAACATCACTAATCATTAGGGAGACACAAATCAAAAACCACCATGGGATACAACTTTATACCCATTGTAGTGATTATCATAAACTAAAACAAACACAAAAACAAACATTGGTGAAGATATGAAGAAATTGGAACACTTGTGTTTTGTTGGTAGGAATCTAAAATGATGTAGCCACTATGGAAAATAATATGATCGCTCCTCAGAAAATTAAAAATTGAATTACCATGTGGTCCAGCAATTCCATTTCTGGGTATATATCTGAAAAAATTCAAAGCAGGGGTTTGAACAAATATTTGTATACCCATGATCAGAGCAGCATCTATTCACAATACCCAAGAGGTGGAAACAACCCAAATGCTCTCTGTTGGATGAATGGACTTTTGTAAAATGTGATATACATACAATGGCATGTTATCCAGCCTTAAAAAGAGAGGAAATTTGGGGCGCCTGGGTGGCTCAGTGGGTTAAGGGTTGGACTCTTGATTTCGGCTCAGGTCATGACCTCAGAATCATGTGAGATCAAGCCCCCTGTCGGGCTCCACACTCAGCGGGGAATCTGCTTGGGATTCTCCCTCTCCCTTTGTCCCTCCCCTCCAAGCTCTGTCTCGCTCTAACTCTCTTTCTCTCTCAAATAAATAAATAAATCTTAAAAAAAATAAAGAGGAAATTCTGACCCATATGATAACATGGAGGAACCTTAAAGACATGATGCTAAGGGAAAGAAGCCAGTCACAAAAGAACAAATACTGTATGATTCCACTTATGTTAGGTACCTCACAGAAGCAAATTTATAGAGACAGAGAGTAGAATGGAGGTTGCTCAGGGGACAGGGAGCAGGGAACTTTTGTTTAAAGGGTCTAGAGTTTCAGTTTGGGAAGATGAAAAAGTTCTGGAGAGGGATGGTGGTGAGGGATGCACAAGAGGGTGAATGTACCGAATGCCACTGAATTGTACACTTAAAAATGATAAAAGTGGTAAATTTCATATGTAAATTTTATAACTGATTAAAAAGTAAATCATTTTTTTAAGGTCTTCCAATATTTTTCCTGACGGTTGCTTGTATTTATTGAGTGCTTTCTATGTGTCATCCTGGAACCCTTCTAAACGCTTTACCTGTCCTACTTTATTTAATTTCATTAATAATCTTATGAAGCTGGTACTATGTCTACGTTTCAAAGTAAGAAAACCGAGACACAGAAAAGTTACGTACTTTTTTTTTAAAGATTTTATTTATTTATTTGACAGAAAGAGAGAATGAGAGCATGAGCAGTGGGGCGGGGCAGAGGAGAGGGAGAAGCAGGCTCCCCATTGAACAGGGAGCTCGATGCAGGGCTCGATGTGGGGCTTGATCCCATGACCCCAGGATCATGACCTGAGCTGAGGCAGATGCTTAACCAACTGAGCCACCCAGGCACCCCAAAAGTTAAGGACTTTATCCAAGGTCACAGAGTGTGTTAGTGGTAGATCTGACGTTTGAACCTTAGCAGTATGTCCAGATTCATCATCCTTAGCCACTATGCTATACTACTTCCAAAATGAGTGAGCAATTAGTATTTCATATGCTGTTGTTGATTTGATTGTCATCATAGTGATCTTAGATTAGTTGTTTTGCACCTCTGTCTTTCCTTTGTTGTGAAACTGAAATTCAGAACTTGCTCATGTGGTTGTGACCTTTCCTTGCATACAGCAGTAGGAAGGATGCAGCCAAATCAGGGTGAAATAATCTCCCAAATGGTGAATCCCAGACTCACCCATTCAGAGGGTCTTCTAAGATGGTCTTCTATGACATTAAAAGTCCAAATGCTAAATCTAGTACTTACTTGCTCTGTGTTCTTTGGCGAGTAACATGACTTCTCTGAGCTTTTGCTTTCTCATCTAAAAAAACAAAGTCATAACATCTTCTTGAGGGCTGTTGTGAGGAGTATAATCCAAATATCCTCAGGCCTCACTGGCCTGTGGAAATAAATAATGTTAATATGCAGATTTTGCTGGCTCAGGGCCCCTACCAGTTCATCAGACAACTCAGGCTCTGAATTCACTTCACACTAAGCAAAACACTAAATATCTCAATATGAGACACACTCATACAGAGAAAATCTGCAAAACCATATATATGCTAAATAGATTATAGTTATTATTTTTATTGTCTTAAATAGCACCTCAGGTCAAAGTGGAATAGTGTCTATATTAACGATTTTAGAGAGTCTGACTAATCCCCACCCACTTCGATTAGAAAACCTATAGGATCAATCTTTGCATGGCAGTATGCATATTCCTAGAGGAACTAGAAGACTTTCCGAGAACTGCGTGGACATGTAATCATCTTAAGATAATCTATTTTCAGATCCTCAATTTCCATAACTACTCTTCCCTAAAATTGATGCCTGAGGACGTGCCTATAGAGGAGGTGGGGTTCTCCTTTCTCACCACCCCACACAAAGCTGCCTTTCCACCATCTTGTTTGGTGCATTGTTTCCAAGGGACATAAACTTCCCAGTGACCTCAGAGACCATTTAAGGGAATGTCTGTGACAGTTGAGTGGCTAACATTTTGCAAGAGTCGGGGGAGGGGCAGAGAATGCAGTTCTTTTTTTTCCCCACACAATTGAAAAAAGGATCTTATGTTAGTTATATGCTCATAGATCATGAAAAACTGTTTTCATTGTGTTAAATTGTTATTTAATCATTGACATGTAACTCAGAAGGAATTCAAAGAATTGAGAAAAATTCACAACTCATTTCATTCCAATCTATTCATTTGACCGATGTTTGTTACTCTTTACCTGCATAAAGAGGAAAAATAAGAAAAAATGTATGCTGAACTGTGTCTCATTCTAACATAGGGATCATCCATCTGTACTAATAATTTTTTAGAAGATCTAATCTTTCACTAAGAAAAATATTTTTAATCAAATTTTAGTTTCATCTTTTATTTAAATGTGTGTTATATTACATATCAAAATGTGTGCTATATTATTGTTTTGATCAGTTATAATAAGAATGCAATCCAGAAAAGAAAAAAGTTTTAAATAAATAGAGATTTATGGTCACCAAGATGTTAAAACTTTTAGATTTCAACTTACATCTACTTGGCAGAGGCATAAGATGGGACGATCAACAAAAGACAATACTTTTGTGATCAGATTAGAATTTTAGGATTAGGATTAGATTAGGATTGGTGGGAATGACATGGAAATAGCTATTCAAAGAGAAAAGGGAACAATGGAAAATTTCCAACCATTAAAGTAAGTTTGGTCATGTATCCATGAAAGTGGTTATTAGTAATCATCAAATTACTATGATTCCACTGGAGTCCTTTAAAAGAAGGATATGGCAGTTTTATTTTTAAGTGTCAGTATTCACAATATGTTAAAAATTCTTCTTTGTGGCTATGTAAACGTAGACGAAACATTTTAGATGGCAACTGAAAAATATGTAAAAGCCACATAATTTTATGGGGAAAAGGTATTAGAAAGCATACGAGCAAAGAATTGAAGACCCTTGACCTAGAACATTCTTTTTTTTTTTAAAGAGGCAAACCAAGAGACCTTTTTTTTTTTTAAGATTTTTGTTTATTTGACAGAGAGAGAGTGAGAGAGAGAGAGCACAAGCAGGGGGAGAGGGAGAAGCAGACTCCCCACTGAGGAGGGAGCCTCACATGGGCCTCAATCCCAGGACCCTGGGATCAGGACCTGAGCCCAAGACAGATGCTTAACCGACTGAGCCACCCAGGCGCCCCGACCTAGAACCATTCTTGACCCAGCAAATGACCTGGCAGAGTTGGCCTGACCCCGCCAGGACTGGGACTTGCATTTAGTCCATCTCTATCATTAAAAGATAAACTGAAGCATATTAAAATGTTTAATTTAATTGAAAAATTGACTCAAATTGAGCAGCACCAAGCCGGAAGTGGTTAGGAGCCTCCCCCAACAGGAGTTAGGGGAAAGACTTACAAAGAGAAGTTTCAGAAGCAAAGAAAGGAAGTTACTTGATTGGCTATGGCTTAAAGCCTAGGTAGCTGTTTGTGATTGGTTGTCTTCAGCTTTCAATTTTGAAACCCTGAGGCATTTACAGGCTTAAGTTTTGGTTTAATTGTGTAGGCTGTAGGCCACCAGGGCATCAGAGACACCTCAATCTAAGAGCCTTCTTATTTAACCAATTGAACACCACTCATTGTCCCCAGCCATGGACCTGCTCCAGGTAGCCCGGGTAAGCATTCTGACAGTGCTTGAAGTGTACATGTGGGTGAGTGTTGGGAGGTATGTACGAGTATGAGTGTGTGTTGGCAAATGTATATTGGTTTGTGTGCCTGTCGGGAGTGGGGAGGCGGTGTGTGTAAGTGTGTGTGGATGTGAGTGTTGGTCCGTGTGCCCGCGTGCAGGGTCCGGGGGCAGGAGGTTATGTGCACAAGGCCACCTCCCCCGCTCCTCTCCATGAGGAGCTTCACCTGTCACACGTGTGGATAAGGCCCTCACTAATGCCTGAGTCTCTAGAGTCTCTGGTTGTCGGACCTGCACGTGGCAAGGGCAGAATGATATAAAATACAGCTTTAGGATTTGTTTCATTACTTTAACAACTGCCGAGGAGCACTGGGGCTTCCCTTATGATGAAGACAGAAAAATAGAAAAATGCCAAAATGAGGAAAGGGTTATAAAATATGGAGCTGTCTTTAATCCACTTTGGATTAGTAGTACCTCTTGAAAATACATGATTATCATGTAAACTGTATCAAATGTCGTTCAGCACTGGAGTCCGTGTTGTCCTCCCCCAGCCGAAGTCCTGGTGGGAAAACTGCATCTTTAAATTCGCCTCCAGATTAACCGAGTCAAAAGCAGCATTCCTTGTATAAGAGGATGAAAAGAACCCCCGAAAGGACTTAAAAGCCTAACATGAAATCGTTTAAATTAGCAGGGGGCTGTCACAATTGTGTATTTGATGTCACGGCAAATTTTATTCTTTACATCCAAATCCTGCCACCCGGGTGGAGAGGAGCCGTCCTGTACTGCAGAAGGCTAGAGAAGCCGCACACACAGCCAGCCGGGTGTCATCTTGCATTGCGACTGTAATTGTCCCCACACGCTGCACCTGAGGCCACGCTAAGAAAACCTTGGATACCCACATTCCAAAACAGATCAATTCACATTTTCAACATCAGAAAAGAGTTCTTTGCCTTACAAAGGGATTCCCAGGGGAGTTCACTTAAGTAGAAAGTTCCTCCACACCATTTACATGGTTCTTATTTACAAAACATCTATAAACAATAAAATCTCAGGAGCTCCTTTTTGCAAGCTAAATGAGACACAGTGCTACTCAGCGTGCACTGCCGAGTTCTTAGTAGAGGTGGTTTCTTTTAAGACACTGTGGTGACTGGACAAGATGAAATAGTGAGCTGTTAAGATAATTACAAAGAAGGACAATAGAGCCACCAAGAAGGAAATTGCAGCTGGTGATTTAGCCTGGAGGGATCTCGGCTACAGGTAGGCTGCACCGCGGAGCGCAGGTGTTTGGAGGCCTTCTGTAAGAAGGAAGTGAGAGCTGTTATCCAAATCCTGCCTCAGTATGTTCCCGTCTGCGCCCCCTTCTTCATCCCTGACGTCCAGGTGAACGGAGCCACCTTGGGTCTCGTAGAAAGAGCCAACTGTCCAGGCTTTCCCAAATATAACCACAGCCTGAGCCAGCTAATAGAAAAGCCAGAAAAAGATGCTTTTCCCAAGAATATGCAGTTTTATTAAAATAAGAGTATCTGTATCCATAACAGCAATGAAGAAGAGCTTTCTTATGTTTTGCAACGAAGGCATCCCTCAAGAGTCTAAAAGTAACAGGAAAAAATGGAAATATTTACAAGGAAGGTGTTTCTTGTCTAAAAAACATAACTGAGTCCCTGCAGGTGGTGACTGGTCATTTCAAAGCTTTGTAGAGCTGAGGGGAAAGCCTTTAAGAATTGTAGGACTCCATAAAAGGCTGGTTTCTCATTCCTGGGACACCCCAGGAGGCATCATTTGAAAAGGCGGTGAGAAGGAGGGAGATGAGAGGGGCTGCAGTGTCGGCTCCCAGCTCCTGGGTTGCAAATTCTGGGGCAATTAGAAAAAATATTCTCGTCTTCCACATAGGCATTATTTCAACATGGGCTGAAGCCTGTCTTTCCGGCTTTGTAGAAGGGCAGCCTCACAGCCTGAGAAGCACGCAGGTGCTGAAGGGCCAGCCCGCGCCCGAGCACAAGGACCATCTCAAGGACCGGCGCGAGGACCAGCCTGCACCCCAGCGCGAGGACCAGCGCGAGGACCAGCGCGAGGACCAGCGCGAGGACCAGCGCGAGGACCAGCCTGCACCCCAGCCTGCACCCCAGCACGAGGACCAGCGCGAGGACCAGCCTGCACCCCAGCGTGAGGACCAGCGCGAGGACCAGCGCGAGGACCAGCGCGAGGACCAGCCTGCACCCCAGCCTGCACCCCAGCACGAGGACCAGCGCGAGGACCAGCGCGAGGACCAGCCTGCACCCCAGCCTGCACCTCAGCACGAGGACCAGCGCGAGGACCAGCGCGAGGACCAGCGCGAGGACCAGCACGAGGACCAGCACGAGGACCAGCGCGAGGACCAGCGCGAGGACCAGCCTGCACCCCAGCCTGCACCCCAGCCTGCACCCCAGCACGAGGACCAGCGCGAGGACCAGCCTGCACCCCAGCCTGCACCCCAGCACGAGGACCAGCGCGAGGACCAGCCTGCACCCCAGCACGAGGACCAGCGCGAGGACCAGCGCGAGGACCAGCGCGAGGACCAGCCTGCACCCCAGCCTGCACCCCAGCACGAGGACCAGCGTTATTCTGTTATTCTTTAATAGGTGCTGTGGTTTCAGTTCTGCCTTTCACTTACTTTATTAATTGCTTTTCTGCCGGTTCTAATTGTCCTTTGTACCTGTACCTTTTTAGCAGGAAAGAGAAGGGCTTTGGCTTAGGGCAAGCTCCTCTCTTCTGGAGGCCCCACAGGGCGGGGGCTTTCCTCACAGGAGCTGGCCTCCAGCTCCTGACGCGGACATTAGTTGTTAACGGCGGGCACTGGCAAAGAAAGGGTGTTTTGCTCATCTTTGCATGTTCCCATCAGATTTACACACTTCCTTCAGAGAGATGAGACCTTTCCTTTTGTGATCACTTTAAAACACATTTGGACAAAATAGGCCTACCAATAGAAAACAAACCAAAAGTATCATTTTAAAGACAGAACCTGGAAAACTTCGTAACCATTCTAAGAGGCTCAAATGGCATTCACAGGCCATGGGGAGCTATAGGGGGTGTTGATCAGGGGAGCAATCACACAGAAAGAGGTATGGAAGGGCAGGAAAACAGGAGACGTCAGGGGCCACAGTCACAGGGCAGAGGCCGCTGAAGGCCCCAACTGAAGGCAGGACCACGGGGCTGAGAGATGCTGCAGAGGGGGCCCCAAAGGACCTTGTGTCTGTTTGGACGTGACAGAGAGAGAGGACATCACAGCCATGTATTTCCAGTCTGATTGACCAGGAGGCTGCTTTAACCAGGCTGAGGAGTAAGACTGAAAGGAGTAGAAGCGTGCCTGGCAAAGTGTGGCTCACACATGACCTTGGAATGCAGGAGGGAGGGGATGCCCAGCAGGCAGCTCAGAAGCCAGGTCTGAGTCACTTCAAATCCTGTGTGGAAGAAGGAAAAAGCATAAACTAATGAAGAAACTCTACAAACAAAGATAAACTCAGAAGCGGACTTGGGTGAGAAGTCAGGGTTGGAAGTGAGAATTCGGGCATCATCTGCTCAGAAGGGTTATTGCAGAGAAATGGGAGGCAGAGAATGAGCCTGCCCAGAGACAACTGGGGCTTCCAGGATGGTGGGGCTGACCTCAGGGTGGAATGCTCGGGGCCCAAGGGAGGGGAAGGAAGGAGACAAGCTCATGACATCCTACAGCCAAGCTGTGAGGAAGCCGGGGTTTGGGTTTTGAATTTTCCAGATAAAGACATTAACCCACCTTGCCCCAAATCACACCGCCAGTAATAAGACTTACCAGAGCAGCCCATGAAAGAGGCAGATTCTCTCCTTGTTTACCAGATGGTAAAATGACCCCCAAACTCCTATAATGGAATGAAACTTGCTCCTGGCGCAGAGTTGAGTGGCCCTGGTGAGGAGACTGGAGCCCAGAAATCAGTTCAAGAGACATCAAACACTTAACATATAACCAGGGGGATATCTCAATTTAGGGTGAAAATAATTGCTTTAATAATAAATGATGCTGGCATAATTAGCTCTTTACCTAGAAGAAAAAAATAGCTAAACTTCTACCTCACGCTATACCCAGAAATAAATTCCAAAGGGATACAATAAATTCCAAAGATATTTTATTTTACTTTATTTTATTTTATTTTTTTAAAAGATTTTATTTATTTTGAGAGAGTGAGAGAAAGCATGGGGTGGGGCAGAGGGGGAGAGAGAAGCAGACTCCCTGCTGAGCAGGGAGCCGGACATGGGGCTCAATCCCAGGAGCCCGAGATCATGATCAGAGCTGAAGGCAGATGCTTAACCGACTGAGCCACCCAGGTGCCCCCCAAAGATATTTTAACACAAATATTAAAAATAAAATACAAGTAATAAAAATTTTTAATTGATGTGAATATCTGTATAATCTTACAGTATTTGGTGCCCTTTCTGAGCCAGACATGAGACCTAGAAGCCATAAAGAAAAAACAGAAAATCTGATTAAATACAAATGACAGATTTTTGCATGTTTAGAAAAAGTAAACTAAGATAATAGTAAAAACAAAATCTACTGGAAAAAGGTGTTTTTAATTTTTACAGTAAATAAAGATTTAGTATGCTCAGTATTTAAAGAACTGCCACAAAGTCACAGGTAAAGGACAAGCTCATTAACAAAGTAGGTGAAAGGTAATGAAGACTTCCCACAGAAGAAATTTCAAAGCTCAGTATTCACAGGAGAAGATGCTCAGTTTCACTTACAAGAAAATGTCAAATAAAGTGACATGTGACAATATCCCCTTGTCATGTGATGGACAAACACTGAAAAATAATAATAGCTAATGTTTTCAAGAATGCAAGAAATCAGGGGCTTGGATGGCTCAGTTGGTTAAGCGTCTGCCTGCCCCTCCCCCTCCTTGTGCTCTTGCGCGCGCTCTCTCTGTCAAATAAATAAATAAAATCTTTTTTTAAAAACGACATATATCTTTTTACAGACCTATCTCATTTTTTTCAAAGATCTTATTTATTTACTTTGAGAGAGAGAGAGAGCGCGCGCGCACGAGCGAGGGGGAGGGGCAGAGGGAGCCTAATGCAATGCGGGGCGGGGCTCGATCGATCCTAGCCTGAGCCGAAGGCAGACGCTTAACGACTGAGCCACCCAGGCGCCCCTGGCCCCATCCCATCTTTATGAAGCTGTTCTGCAGCAATGAAAGCGCGGGTGGTGAGAATACACACAGCGATGTTAAATACAGCACTGCTAAGGCCGCGGGGCAGTAAGCGACCAGAACCAGCCTTGACGCCTAGAGCCAGAGGGACGGTTTGTACAAGTCCATCTCCACCATGAAATAGTACATGACTTTTATTACTTTTTGTACCCTATTAATCCACTTATTAAAAATTACGAAAATACAAACTAACCTATAGTGACCAACAGATTAGTGGTTTCCTGGGGACTAGGTGGGGGACAAAAGAAGGATTAATTCCTGGACAGCATAAGGTAGTTTTGGAATAATAGATATGCTCAAGCCTGGATCGTAGTGATGATTTTATGTGTGGAATCAGAAACATTATATGACTTTTAAAGAGAACGAGGTGGCACATATACTGATTGACCTGGAGGGATGTCTGTGATGTGTAGACACAAGAGGAAAGCAATTTGCAGGCTAATTTATACAGCATGATCCCATTTGTTAAAAATCCACAGGAGGAGTGTCTCTTTATCGTGCATATATGTTTGTGTGAGAATGGAGACTTGTAGAGCTGTCACTTTTGTGATCTTAACATTTATAAAGAAAGTATTTTTTTAAAGGAGAGAATTTTTCGAACATCACCCAGATTCCCAGGCCCCCATTCCATTGAAATGGGTGGGAACGAAGCCTAAACATTTCCATTTTGACAAGAAGCCCAGGGTCAGGGGCACCTGGGTGGCTCAGTCTTTAAGCATCTGCCTTCAGCTCAGGTCATGATTCCGGGGTCCTGGGACCGAGCCCCGCATCGGGCTCCCTGCTCCACGGAAGCCTGCTTCTCCCTCTCCCACACCCCTGCTTGTGTTCCCTCTCTCGCTGTGTCTCTCTCTGTCAAATAAATAAATAAAATCTTTAAAAAAAAGAAGAAGAAGAAGAAGCAGCAGCCCAGGGTCTACAACCCCTGTCAGGAAGCACAGGACCAGGCCCCCAGGAGCTCAGAGCTGCCGAAGGAAAGGACAGTTTGGAAGAAACAGAAGGGAGGCAGGAGAGCTGGTGGGCAGAGAGCAGGAGAAGGGGGGAAAAGGAGGGCTTCAGTGGGTGAAAACGGGGGCCCCCTTCCCCTGAGCCAAGAAGGAAGAAGGGGAGTACCCAAGAGGAACATGTGGAAAGATTCAGAGACTTCTCCAAGGGCAGGGAAGGAAACACAGGGAATTCAGTTAAGAGTGAGGAAGGTGGAGAAGGGACGAGAAGAAGGGACAGAGGCCACGGAGGGGCTGGCTGTGCTCAGAGGACAGGTTTCGTGCTCGGGTTGAACGGCAGGTCGTGATTCTCACCCCAGCACCAGCAGGACCAGATTAAACACGCTGTGCCTCCTCCCCACCCCCCCAAAAAGGCAGAGTCTGGGCGGGTTATTCCTTCATCTGTGCAGGGAGAGACTGATAGTGATTGTGATTTATGCCGGTATCATAAGCACGAAATTGGATCAGATTCCAATTGGGAACCCCAGGAAATGATGCCCACCATTTATTAAGCACCCAGGCTGAACAAATAACACTGCTACTCTTTCCACACCCCCTTCGGGTAGCTATACCCATTTCCAGATGAAAAAACTGGGGTTTAGAGAATTGGAGAGACTGCCCAAGATACCACGTTTGTTTGGGTAGAGGCAGCTCCAGGACAGACACGCATGTCTCTCCCTCATTAATGCTTGAGTCTTCTCAACTCTCTCTCCAAAGGCAGGGGGCGGGAGGCGGGGGGGCGGGGGGGATGTTGATGAACTTGCCCAGAGCCCCAGGATGAGGGAGAAGGAGACCAGTGGGGGCCGTAGCCTTTTGTCTTCCAGAGCAATGAAGAGACTGGCCTCAGCAGCCCCCTAGGCTGAGCCCATGGGACTCTGAATCTCTCTGGCCCCTCCTTCAGCCAGCACACAGCAGCTTTGTTGATGACTCAGCCACCCCACTGGTACACGTCACTGTCCTGCAAATAATGTAGCACAGAGCAAGGGTCAGGGCGGCAACCCAGGATACCCACCCACCCTGCCCCTCCCCTCCCCACAAAGCCCTAGGGCCCAGTTGGGAACTTCATGGAGAGGAAAAGTGGGTCAACCCTCTCCACTCTTCCCTCCTCCCCTCATCTTGCTGGGACAGCCGGGTCCCTTTTCCCTGTCTGTCCTCTGTCTGTGCTTAGAGCACGCAGGGTGATCCTGACCCCAGCCTTACAGACACAGACCTGTGTGCCCAGAGGGCAGTGCAGGGGGTGCTGGCTAGTGGGGGCTCACCCAGGAGGACAGGGTGAGGACCCAAATCTCTTATTAAGGGAAGATGTGGGATGGGAAGAATATACCAGAAGCACGTTTGTCTCTTATCCAGTGAGTATTCATTAAGTGACTGCTGTATGCCGGGGATTCCCAGGTGCTGGTGACTCTGAATTAATTGAGAAGGTTCATTGCAGAATCCCTGGTGTTTCGTTCACCCTTGCCTCTCCACGGTGCAGGTATCTGACACACATGGGCTCTCGATAAGTATCCGTTAAATGAAGGAGTGACAGGCTTGGTTCCGGTCTTTCTGAAGCTTTATGAAGTCTATGGAAGATGCAGACATCAAACAAATAATTACACAACTAATTCACTCCAATTGTGATAAGGATTATGAAGTTCAGGATGAACTTGAAATTGTTTTTAAAAGCTTTTAAAGATTTTCCTTTTGAGAGAAATTTTCAGACTCTTCCCAGTTTCGGTATAAGAAAAACAGTGTAAAAATTAGCATCTTAGTGAGCTGTAGATAGACAATTTACCATGCTATATATAGCCTTATTTAATAGAAGAATAAATTCCTGTTGGCAGCAAAAAGAGAACACAGCAAAACAAAACAAAATGGTGCGCGCGTGCATGTGTGTGTGCGTGTGTGCGTGTGTGCGTGTTCGAGTATCCAGGTTTCTATGTCTGCACAAAGTAGGGGGCCAAGGGCCTCTTCAAAAGCAGCCCATGAGGGTTTTGGATCAGGTCTTTATCATCTATGATTCCGCCCCCCCCTCCAGTCATGGAACACTCGACAAGTCTCTCGGTTAAGATGCCCTTTCTCCCTTGTCCTGTCTCCCCCGTCCTGCGTCCCTCTGTGGTGGTCAGAGGCCACCTCCTACGGGCCCCGCTGACTGCAGGCTCGATACCACTCCCTGCTGAGGTAGTTCCTCCAAACAGGGTGGGCTCAGCCGCCTTCCTCTTGCCCCATGAGCCCTCGGTAAAGAGCAGGCTGTCTTCCACAGCCCCACTGCCCCAGCAGCTTCTCTAAGTTCCTGACCACTTAAAAAAATAAACAGCAGATAGGGTGGCCCTCTGTGGAAGGCAACACACTTTGGAGCAAGAAGATCTAAGTCTCAGATTGGCTGTTTTGCAGAATCATAATCTTGACCAAGTGACTTAACCTGCCTGAGCCTGTTTCCTCATTGGCAAACTGGGGCTGAGAATATCGTCTACCTGACCTGGGTGTTGAGAGGGAAGAACAGCCGAGGGCACACGTTTGAATCCCAGCCCTACGGGGAGGGTGGGGGGTGAGGCCTGGGAGACAGCAACAACACACCCAGGAGCCCGCCTGCCTCACCCACTGCCCGGGCCAACGACGGAGCATTTAGCGGTGTCCAGCCCTGAGTCCTGGAAGAAAGTCAGATACAGGCTGAGACCACCTCTTCAGCAAGGTCCTTCTTTCCTTGGAAATCCCACCCTCATGATTTAAGCACGTCCCAAAGGCACCATCTCCAAAACCTTTGCCTTTTAGGGGGTTAGGATTCCAACATATGAATTTGAAAGTGACACAAACATTCAGACCACAGCAATGTGACTGGATTAAAACAAGTAAGACAATGGGAGCAAATAAGCAATGAGAGGTCGGCCCCCAGGGTGCAGAACCCAGGTCTGCGACCCTCCTTGAGTGTGGCTGCTTGTGGGGGTTGCTGGGGGCCATGTCAGCATTTTTGTCCAGTTAGAGCTTAGTTACCCCTCAGGGGGTCTTTTAAACCCTTGAATGAAAGCAACTGGTTTTTTTTCTACCTGGGATTCTAGAACACTGAGCCCACAGGACACACCTATTTTTAAATTGCCAAACAAAACCACATGGAGTGTTTTTAACTGAAGAGTAACTCAGACCGTCCCTTCCCTCAGATGGTGGAAACGCCTTGCATAAGGGTCACTCGGTACCGTTCGTGGGGGCCAACAGCATGAGTCATCGACCTCTAAGGTCATTTTGGTTCCAACTCACAGTAAACAGAGGACTGATTCGCAGGTACAGGTAAGAAATGAAGGGGCAAAGAAACAACAAAAGCTGAAAGCACCTAGCAAGCAGCTACATCCTCTAGTTGTTTCTGGAACGTGTCCACATGGCCCTCGCAGAGCCTCTGGCCGCTGGCCAGGCCGAGCGCAGTAACGGCCGAAGGCCTTTGCACTGTGTGATGTAATGATTACAGCTCGGCAATTTGCTAGAGGAACGACCGACCATCTAGCTGCGAGTAGATAAATGGAGGGTACCCACGTGATGCCCCTCCTGTGAACCCCAGACATCGAGCTCTGGAGCTAAAACTGGCTTTTCCATCTGCTCATCTCTCCCGCCATGTGATAATCCTCTCTGTGCTTATTCCTTGAACACAACTCAAAACAGAAGTTAGAACAGTACCCAGATCGGCCTCCCTGCATTCAACTCTGTAATTGTTCAAGCTGGTTCTGTAACTGAAGGCTCTGAGCTGCCCAGAAGCTCCCAGGAGGCCAGAAGAGTCTGTCCAGACCTCTTGTGAAAGATTAACTGGCTGGAGTCATGGCCCCAGCCCTGCCTGGTTGTCGCTGCCGCCTCCACTCCGGGTGAAGGCACTATCAGGGGCAGGCCCAGAGCCCACTGAAGGACAACAACAAAAGCCACCAGCCCCAGAGGCGGGAGGCCAGTGTCCTGACTCCAGCTCTCCCCCTAAAGCAATGGGATTGGCCCTGACCCCACAGTACACGAGAAAGGGTGCAGGAGAAGGTGTCTATGAGGGATCCGGGTTGGGGTCTGGCCTGCTGCTGAGCCCCTAGACCCTTACTGCCCTACAGGAGGAAAACCATGGACCTCAGTTTCCCCTGGCTGAGGGAGCACCTCTAGCATTCATCATCAGGGCTGCCCTGTGAGGGTCTTGGAAAGCCCAGCAGAAAGGCATTTTAAGGAGAAATCACAAGCTGCAGAGACTCAACGAATGAGCCACAGCAAACTCCCTATGGGACAACTGAGTAAAAAAAGAGAGTTTGGCCTTAGTCTGGGGAGCAGCATAGAAAGTGGTTTTATGTTCGGTGAGAAGTTTTGTTGTTTGCTTATTTTTAACAAGAGGCTTTATGGGAATTCCTACATTTTAACATAAATCTTTGACACCGTGAGTAAGACATTCCAAAATGACACAGAACTCAGAAATGCAAACCTGCATCTCTTACCCAGAAGGCTCATGTAGCATCAGGTGTTCATAGGCTCCAAATCCATTTTAATTCAGGAAAGCAAATGAAAACACAACACCAAGAAATTTAGAGAGCAATTTCTGGAGGGTTAAGTTAGAGGGTGTTTGTATTAATCTTTATCACTTTTTCCTTTCCCTTGTCGACACTGTTTACACAGTACATTAAATAAACACGGGCCTAGAAACATTGGCTCATCATTTTTGTCCCAAGCAGGTGGAAGCTTCTCACCACTGCTGTGTGGTCCTGAAACACACACATTCCAGTTAAAAACAAATTAAAGCAGGGGCACCTGGGTGGCTCAGTCGTTAAGTGTCTGCCTTTGGCTCAGGTCAGGATCCCGGGGTCCTGGGATCGAGCCCCGCATCGGGATCCCTGCTCGGCGGGAAGCTTGCTTCTCCCTCTCCCACTCCCCCTGCTTGTGTTCCTGCTCTCACTATCTTTCAAATTAATTAATTAATTAAAAAAAAACAAATTAAAGCAAAAACAGGCCCCTCCACCATATGTCTCCGTTGGTCCAGTCACCCCATCTGACATGGCTGAGTGACAGATGTCAGCGTCTGGACCTGCTGGTTCCGGGTAACTGGAACAGAACTACCCAAACTGCCAGGATCCTTCTTGCTCTATAAACATACAGAAACCTGAGGCATGAATACCAGCCTTATTCTAGAGTATTCTTACCCTTTGCTTGCACAGCCTTGATCTGTACTCTGGTTCATTAAAATGCTTGAGTCACCCTCTTTATCAGGGAACTTTGAGCTGCAGAACACTCTTAGAAGCTGTGGGGAGATACAGAAGACTGCATTCCTGCCCCGAGTAGTAGTCTTCCTTCTAAGGAGAAGAAGGCAAAATGCACATAAAAAGATAATATGTAGTGACATACATAAAAAAATGCAAACTCACTAGGATGAATGATATGCCCAGTCCTGGGGGTTATGGGATCAACGAACATCATAGACTAGGTGACTCAGAGAAAATGTTGTAGCCTAGTGAATTCCATCACAGATCTTAAAATCATGGACTGGCAGATTCCGGACATTCTGGTCGGTAAAAGTATATTCTCCAGTGTGACTACCAGGTGTAGACGCCTAATGTGGGACACTGTAAGCAGGCTTCCTTGGAGCAGAGTGTGGGAACGAGAAATAAGTAAGGATGAGCCTCGTGGAGGGTCTTACCATGTAGACCCTCAGCGTCCATTCGCACACCCATCCGCTGCGCAAGCTGTCCGGTTCCCTGCGACAGCAGAGCGGTGACACCACCAGAGCAGGGTCTGAAGAAGATAATTTCGAGACAATGTGAAGGAATGTTACAGAATAAGAGAGGCTGGAAGGGAAAACACATAAAATAACAAGACTTAGGAGAGTTTTATTTAGTGAAAAATAAAATAAATGACACAAAAATTGTAGAATTTTGGCCACATTACTTTTCGATCTTTAAATCCAGCCTAAAAAGTCGGAAGTAAGCACGTACCACGCTGCAATAAAAACAGACAGTGAGATGGGTATTCATTAATATTAGCTGATTAAAGCCAATATTTTTCCATCAAATTCAATAAAATGTGTACACCCACAACTGGGATACCATAGAGTTCAAATCAAATAACAATCCCCCCAAATGGTCAGAGATCCTGCAAGCCGCACAGCCACCTACCAATTCCTCTTTCTGGTTCCCATAACGGGGTAAAGACCAAAGTAAACAAAGACGACAGCTACTGGCGGATGGAGGAGTCAGCTCTCGTGTTTGGAGCCTGGCTTTGAGCAACCGGAGTAACCCTGTGGTCCGCATTTCAGGGCACTGCGTTAAATGCGCCGGACTACCCTCCCCAAGGCTCTCAGGAGCTGGCTTCCTACAGCCTTCCTTTGCCGGGCTACGCTACCTTCTGGGTTGCCCGCTGTTCCCCATGTGCACAAACACCCCCAGGCCAAGCCCACAGCACCAGCTACTGCCTGAGCTATGCCTAGGTCTGTCCGCATGGTGAGGTGGTCTCTGGTCGGCCTCTGTAAAGGTGTTTCTTCAAACACTCAAGAGCCTCTTGGTCAAGGCGCCAGCTGTGGCTGGGCTGTCATGGTCTGAAACAGGCTGGCCAAGAAGCAACATACCTAAAAATGTCTCTCAGGGGCCATGGGCTTGCAAACTTCAAGAAAGCAAAACAATATTTTAACAGGCTGTCCAGCCAACAGGGATCCTGGGACTTTTATAGTAGAACTCCATGACTAATCCTGTCAAAACTAACACAGGATAGAACAATATTTGGCTAGGGAAAACTGCTGAAAGCTGCTAGTGTGTGGTCCTCCATTTATTGGAATAGGATTGAGGGACTGGGTAATAATGATTTCTCAGGTTATAATGCCGGGCTTGGGTTTGGAAAGGAGATGGCATTTCAGAGAACGTGAATCTTACATGGAACGACTCCTAATACAAGAAAAACCCCTTTTCTGCATTCATAATCCAGAAACTGGGCTGCATATTTGTGGGGCGTTTTCAGGCACTCACTTTGGAAAAGACAAGCTGGTGTTCCCCCAAATAACACATTATTTTTGTTCTTCTAGCCATGGGGTTGGCAACTTCTACATCACCTCCAAGATTCTGAGCCTTCTCCCTAAAGCCTGAGAAAGGAGGCACTTCAGGAGGGGCTGTTCCTTGCCACTGGCCCTAGCAATGGTTCCTGCGGATGGAGAAGGAAGTCAAGTCCCGTCTGAGTTCTCAGGGCTAGAGCCAGGTCTCCAAATGTGATTCAGCAGGCAAAGTCAGGCAGACAGGAACTCTGTCTGGCCGCAGCATCGTAAGCCCTCTTTGGCTATAAGCCCTCTGTGCCATGGCTTCTCACACTCTGAAAGTACACACACGTGCATGCACACATATGCGTGCTCACATGCTCATACAAGCACACACACACAACCACGTACACACGTACTTGTTCAAGCACATACACACTTCCCTGGGGAAATGGCAGAGGCAGACATGAGTGCACACCGCTCAGAAGGAAAAGCAGAGGGTTGGGTGGAATATACAAAGGCGATCTGCCGGGCAGGATCTGGGTCAGGAAACATCGGACTCCCAGCTCCACGGCTGGCCAGCCCAATATTGCTGTATTAGGGACTTAATCTGAGACCCAGTTTCTTTTCCTCTAAAATGAGGATAACACCATCCTCTCAGGATATTTTTTTTTTTTTTTGGAGCATTAGTGAAATGATATATGCGAAAGCATTTTGTAAATTGCGGTGCCATGTGGACTCACAGACACCTTGAGGAAAAAGGAAAATGGCACCACTAGTTGCACCTATCGAAATATCCTCCCATATTTTGAACCAAGGGCAAAAAATTAATTAAAGCTCTACAGTCAAAAACCACAATTGCAACTAAAGCTAGTGTTGCCATTGTCAACCCTTGCATGTCACCTGACAGGGGAGGGAGTGCTGAACAGGCCTGGGAATCCTGGCTTGATTGGAAACCACCCTTTCATTGCACAATAACGTAGGGTCATAAGGCTAGCAGCGACATCTGTTCATCATGGATTTTTTTGTGTTAATTTTTAAGTATTGCATTAAAATATTATTCATTTTGATTGCTCAATTCTTTGGTGCTCCCTTCAATACCATGTGGGAGCTGAGTGCTTCCCTTGCTTCCCCAGACCCAGCTCCTGTAAACTGGAAATGAATGTTACTGTTTGGTTTGGGTGGCTCTTCTGGTCAGCTTTCGCCAAGTCATTTTAGCTTTCCTCCCCATTTGTCCAATCTACAAAATAACAAAACTATTGTAAAGGTATAAAAGAAGTCAGAGAGCTGGTCCTTGATGTCAAGGGCCTTTCAGTCTGGTTGGGAAGCCAAACTGATACAGTCCAAGGAGAGTTTGAGCAGCTGAATTATACAAGACAGTGTGGTACAAACTGTTGTTACAAATGCTGTCGGAATTCGGAATAGAAGGAAGATGTCTGGGAGACTCTCCAATGGGTTCATCAAGGTGAACCTTAAGTGAAGTAAAAATCTGGGTTAGCACAAAAAAAGGAGAGGCATTTTCAGCGGAGGAATATTGCACGGACTGAATGGTGCACATCTACTTCCTTTCCGCTGGCTCACGGGGCAGAGCTCAGTTCTAAGCAACCTTGATACACAAAATCTATCGTAGGCAGCGCTCTCTCTCAAAAGAAGGATTCACATTCCCCCGATTGTCCCTAAAAACTCAGAGCACTTGGCAACATTTTTGGCCTTTTTGGCCATTTCAGCACCAAATCTTAAAATGGTTTTAATGATTGTTTTTTAGCACAATAAAAGAAAAACAAAGAGTGAAGGTCATCAAAAACAAGAAAAATCTGAGAAATTGTCACAGCCAAAAGGAGCCTAGGAAACAAGACAAGTAAATGTAATGTGGTGTTCTGGATGGCCCACTGGAACGTAATTAGGACATTAGATAAAAGCTATGGAAAACTGAGTAGCGTCTAGACTTTAGTTAATAATAAGTAGTTTACTATGTAGGGACACCTGGGTGGCTCAGTCGGTTGAGCAGCCGGCTCTTGATTTCGGCTCAGGTCACGATCTCAGGGTTCTGTGCTCAGCAGGAAGTCTGCTTGGGATTCTCTCTCTTCCTCAGCCTCTGCCCCTCTCCCCCACTCTCCTGCACACGCATTTTTTCTCTCTCAAATAAATAAATAAATCTTTAAAAAATAATAAGTAGTAGGTTACTATGTAACATGTTAATAACAGAAAACTCTCAGGGGCACATGGGGGTTCTATACAAAAAGCATACTACAAAAATATACTATAGAATACAAAAGTACAAAAAGTACAAAGGTATAAAAGTATACTAAGCATGGTATGCTATAGTTTTCTATAAATCTAAAAACTATTCTAAAATAAAAAGCTGATTAAAACAAAAACAGTCTTAATGGCACAGTAAGATTAGAGCCAAAAAGAGGGGAAAAGATAAAAATGGGTCCTGAAGATATCAGAGGTCAAAGTCACTTGTGTTAAAGGCTGTTTTCTGAACGTCCCCAAAGGGGACCACTTGAGGGAGCACGTGGTGGGTCAGCTGAACTATAATAAAAAGGTTGGAGAAAGAGTCCAAGGGGCTCACTAATCCTTCACCCAATAAAATTCAAGTCATTAACCACAGTCTGGGTGTTCTGAGCTGAAATGACTCATATGAAAATCCCCTAGACCTAAGCACAAGACTTCAGAAGGTCTTTTCCAATGTTAGGCAGCTAATAAGTGACAGAGTTAGGACTTCCAGGCCCGTCTAATACCAAAACCAAACTCCTAACCATTATACTCCCCTGCTTCCCTATGGTCAGTGGTTATTTAAAGTTTCCAAACACTGATTTTGAAAATGTAAATTCTTGCAGTTCATTTAGTTAACCCTAGATTCAGACACTTGAGTTAATGTTGCCTGGGTGGATCTCTGCCTATCCTGGAATTTATTTTGCTTTTAATCATCCTTCATGTTTTCATAATAACTCTCATGTTTTCAGGACCATTCTCACTGACAGAGAAGGTAGAAGCCAAACAGAAATTGAGAGACTCTGCTTCTAGCTAATGTTACAGTCCTTTCCCAAGTAGTGGCCTACCTCTTTATCATTCGTCTTTTTTCTATGAACGAAGCTGTGTCACAGTTACAATCCAGAGAACTACAAGAACTTGTAGATGAAATACGTATTCTCTTCCCCACTCCTATTGTCCTGGTCCCAATATTGCCCATTGCAATCACAGCAGTTTTGTGGATTTCTTAACCCATAGAGGACCCTCTCTCTTCCTTCCTTCCACACAGTTTTATACTGGGTTCACACAATAACAAGTGATATTTGGCCCATTTTGTCCTATCTACATCATCATCCTATCTCCAGGACAGAATCCAATCCTATTCTGCATCTGTTGATACTGACCAAAAGATGGACTGTCCCGTTCTAGGTTAAGGAGAGACGTGGCTCTGATACCTGGAGTATTTTCCTGCCTCAATAAAAATCACAGATATGAGTCACAGGTAAGTAAATAACTAATCAACACATGTATTTGTTGGATAAGTAAAATTTTATTGACTGATATAAATCTATCATTTAGAACATTGGTACTAAATAATAGCTAACAATTTTGTCTTCATTTATCATGTGTTAGAGAGCACACTAACGTCTTTACTCACATTGTCTCATTTTATCTTTACAACAACAATTTAAGATGGATATTTTATCATCCTCATTTTACAGATGAAAGAAATCAAGGCTTAAGTAGTCTAAAAAATTACCCATGGTTAGTAAGTGGTAGAGCCAGCATTCAAAGTCAGGCTCCCCAACTTAGGAGGCCACACTTTTAGCCACTCTCTGTGACACTATCCCTTTGCTACTTGAAATGCATTAGCCAATGGAAAAGGAGCTTCTGACATAAAGCCACTCACGTACAATATTGTCACATGAATTCTGAGAAACAGGCTTCCACTTTCAGTCATCATTGAGTACCTTGGGACACATTAACGTTCCTGCCAAAAATAACAAAAAGCTGCATTAAATAAAATTTAAATCATCTTCCACACATCAGAGAGCCACTGAAGCAAAGAGGACTAGAGGGTCAAAGATTCCAAAGAGTGAAGAACAATGAAGAAGTGAGCTGACTTTGTGCAGCTATGTTAACCCTTGGGGCATTTGCTGGTTCTGAGGACAGGGCGATGGTAAGAATCTGGGCTTTGCTTGAGCAGAGGCTGCTGCTGGGGACAGAGGACCAACAGAGCTTTGGGAGTTTTTTGTGCACGCTTGAGAGGCCAATTATTCCAATGAGAATGAAAAGGCAGAGAAGTAGACCTGTCACACTGCCAGATTTTCCCTCGAGAAATTTCTCAGAATCTGAAGCTAAGGCAGAACAGAAAGTTAAAAGTAAGCAGACATCCCAGGAAGGCGGAGTAGATCTCTGTTGCATTCTTATTCCTGCTGAGTACAACTAAAAGCCCTGGACAGCATGTATAAAACAAACCTCAGAAACCTCCAGAGGGTGGAAAGAAAGGCAGATGGGTTAGGGGCCTCAGGACCCAACAAATGACATGGCGTGAGTTCTCCAGGTCTTTTTATTGGTTTTGGTTTGTTCACCTTGTATAATCCATCACTGGAGCTGAAGAAGCCTGCAACTCAGAAATGACAGTGGGCACAAATCAAATAGTCCCACGGAAGCTTCTCTCTCTAGCCAAAGGGTCAGGAAGGGACAGCCCAGCAAGACAGAGAACTTTTAGACAATAAGTACTCTACTTCAGCCAACCACAGAAAAAACTGTGGTCTCACTCCCACCCTCACTGGTAAAAGCCTAGACTTTTACCCGCACCATGTTATGAGAAATGGTACCCAACACCCCTTCAGGAGTAGTGTCAGAGAACACAAGTAGGGAGTGGGGACTCTCATCCCCACTGGCTGGCACGAGGCCTCCTTCCCCACAGAGTCAGTGGAGACCATGTGGGGAGAGTGGAGGTGCACCCTCACAGGAAGTCCTCGACTTAGAATTTTTCAACTTTACAATGGTGTGAAAGTGATACGTGTTCAGTAGAAACCACACTTCAAATTTTAATTTGGATTTTTTTCTGGACTAGCAATATGCCATAAGATCCTCTCTTGTGATGCTCGGTAGCAGCCACAGCTCCCAGGCAGCTGTGAGATCCTGAGGGTCAACAACCAACACACTTACCACCGTTCTGTACCAATAGAGCCTTTCTGTTTCTCACTTTCAGTACAGTATTTAATAAATTATAGGAGACATTAAACACTTTAGTATAAAATAGGCTTTGTGTTAGATGATTTGCCCAACTATAGTCTACTGCAAGTGTTTTGAGCATGGTTAAGGTAGGCTGGGCTACGCTAAGTTGTTCAGTAAATTAGGATATTAAATGCATTTTCAACTTACCATATTTGGGTTTATCAGGAGGTAACCCCATTGTAAGTCGTGATATGGTCTTTGTCCCTGATTTCTGGGATCAAGCCTCCAAATCCTCGGAATTTCCCAGGGATAAGTGTCTTTGTTATTCATTGTGGGCCCCTGGGACCATCCCTGAGTTATGCTAATTCAATAGCTCACGGTGGGCCCCTCGTTTCAAGATGGGGACTACCTACACCAGAAAAACCAACCATGTCATTAGAGGGTTGGTACCTTGAACTACATGATATCAGCCCACCCTCCCAATGTCCAGGGAAGGGAGGGGGCTGGAGACTGAACTCAGTCACGTGGCCAATGATTCAATCCACCATGCCTTTGTAATAAAATCCCAATAAAAACTCTGGTACCAAAGCTTGGTTGGGCTTCCTGGTTGGTGAACATATCAATGGGCCCAGAGAGTGAGACGTCCTGATTCCCTGGGGAAGGGACACAGAAGCTCTGCTTTGGGAACCCTCTCAGATCTTGCCCTTTGGGTCTCTTCCTTTGGCTGCTCCTGATTTGCAACTTTTATAATGAAACTTTCATAGTAAGCATAGTACTTTCCAGAGTTCTATGAGTTATTCTAGTGAATTACCAAACCTGAGGTGATAGTGGGAACACCCAAATTCGTAGCCAGTTGGTCAGAAATTCAGGTGGCCTGAGAAACCTGAGAAGTAGCTGGCATCTAAAGTGAGGACAGTCTGGTGGGGGGCTGTGCCCTAAACCTGTGAAGTCTACACCACTCTGGGTAATTAGCATCAGAACTGCATTGCAGTATTGTGTACGATCATACCAAATGATGCAAAAAAATAATTTGACAAAATTCAACATGCCTTCAAGGTAAATATTGTCAGAAAAATAAGAAGAGAGAACCCTCAACTTGATAAAGAGCATCTACAAAAAAAATCTACAGTTAACACCATATTTAATGGTGAAAGAATGAATGTTTTTTCCCCAAGACTGGGAGTAAGGCAAAGATATACACTCCCACCGCTCATATTCAATATACTGCTAGAAGTTCTAGCCAGTGCACAGTCAAGCAAGGGAAATACTTGACATCAAAAGCACGATCCATGAAAGGAGAAACGGGTAAAATGGACTTCATCAAAATTTAGGACACTGTCAAGAAGATGAAAAGACAAGCTATATAGAGTGGGAGAAAATATTTTCAAACCATCTACCTGACCAAGGCATAGTATCTGGAATATATACATATATATTCCAGAATATATATTTAAGAATTTATATATATTATATATATTTAAGAAAAATTATATATATAATATACATACTCTTTATATATATTATATATATTTAAAATAATTATATATATTATATATTTAAGAAGAATTATATATATATTTTATATATATATAATATATATATACACTTAAAACTCCACAGCAGAAAATAAATAATCCAGTCAGAAAACGGGCAAAACATAATAATGAGTAGCTAGGTTGAAACCATGTGACTGGTTTTGCCCAAATGGCTCTGAGCAGAAGTGATACATCACTTTCAGGTAGAGCAGTTAAGAAATGGTGTGAGTTTTTCATGTTTTCTCTTTTCCCCCTCCTGGAAGCCAAGTGTTGAGATGGTGGCATCACCGGGGGGCCTGGTCCCCGACTCACTGTGTAGAGAAGAGATTCTCTGGTGAGTTGCTCAAGTTACACTGGACATTACATGAGCAAGAAACAATTTGTTTCTTGTTGTGTTCTTTGTTGTGTTAAATGACTGCAATTTGTGGAATTATTTGTTACTGTGAGAAACCTGTTCTATCTAACAAATGCAGTGGATGAATTATAATGTAAGAACTTAATACACATTTCTATACCATCAGGCAATTATGTGGCTTCCAATTTTTCAGTTATTTATATATTGACTATTTCTGTTTATGTATATACTCAGTGCAGGATTTTCTTTAGAGTAGTGTAGGGATGAAGATTATTTCCAGGAAATTCCTGGAAGCAGTATGACTGGGTAAAAGGAAATAAAGGTTTCTATTATTCTATATATTAGTGCCTTTCTTAGTGTCTGATATACAGAATTTGGCCATCAAAACTTTGTTGAATGAATACTTTCTAATACTTGCCACCACCAATCTTGCCAACTTTTACTATTACCATGTTTTTGGTAAAGTTAATGAGCATAAACTTATTCTTTCTTGATATTTCAGTTTGCACGATTTTAGTTAGAAGTCAGTTTGAGCATCTCTTCATATATTTGTTTGCTAATTGTAATTCTTTTTTATGAATTTCTAGAACAGAGATGTTTGTAATTGAGAAACAAAGCAGTAGCTTTGTCTGGTAAAGTTACTTCTCTTTGTTGGCTTCCCCAAAATAGCAATCAATCATACTGAAAGGTGAAAAGTATACTATCACTTTCTCTAACTGTGACTCCTTATATGGAACAAAGCCAATTCATTCAGCTGAGGTTAGCTTTAACTAATCCTTTCAGCTGAGAGCCTCAAATGTTCTTTCATTATGTTCATCCAAATGTTTAATTAACTACAGTGATGACTAATTAATAGACACCATTTCTGCCATCTGGAACTAGCTCCCTCTATCCTTGGGCTTATCGTTTTTCCAGTTCAGCTAAGATCTCAATGAATGTATTTGTCTTCCTTTTCATCTTATTTTTCTTCCTCTTTTCTTTTTAATGTTTAACGTGTAAGAGAACTCAAGGTGGGAAAATTGTTGTCTAGGAGAAGCCTAGGAGAATTCCCTTGGATTTTCTGGATCAGTGCTATGAAGTTTTGTTATAGTCATTTATTTGCCTCTATTGTCTATAAAGCCATACTAAGTTGTTCATTAGCAAGTCTGAAAAAAAAAACAAAACCTGAATAACAACAGGGCTTTTCTTGCTTTGGCCGCTGTCTACTTGTCCAGTTCTCTTCTGAACACAACACCGTACATTCTTATCACACCAAACTGCTCACACTTCCTGGCATGGCCCCTGATCTTGCATCCCTTTGTCTCTGGTTATGCAGTTACTTTGGCCTAGAGTGCCCTTTCCCACCTGGGAATTCCTCTTAGTCATTAGGATTCACACTAATGTCAACACGTCTGTGAAGCCTCACTCTCTCCCCACATTTCTGCAGGACACATCACTGCTCACACCTTCCTCATCGTACGGCTCTCTCCTCCTCCAGATTCTGAGTCAAGAACACATATTCTCTATCTGGAGAGCAAAAACATTAAGTGGTTTTTGTTTGACAAATGGCACTAGGTCAAAGCATTTACCAAAGCTTTTCTCTTTCTTTCCTTCTTTCTTTCTTTCTTTCTTTAAGATTTATTTTCTTTGAGAGAGAGCAGCGGGGAGGGGCAGAGGGAGAGGGGAGAGAGAATCTTAAGCAGACCCACGCTAAGTGTGGAGCCCAACACAGGGCTCAATCCCATGGCCCTGAGATCATGACCTGAGCAGAAACCAAGAGTCAGACGCTTAACCAACTGTGCCACCCAGTCACCCTGCTTTTCACTTTCAACTTCTGATTAGGCCAGACAGATATTACCCCAATTGGTCATCAAAACAAACCTATAGTGACTTTTCTTTGAGCAAAAGCATGCAGAAGAACATCATAATGATGAGGGGCAAGTTATAAATGCTTCAGTTCAGAACTTAGCACCAATATTCCACACCCTTTCAGGGTCTCCATTCCAACCACTGCCCTCTCACTACAACCTTAGGTTCTGAAATACCATTAAAATATACCCAGGAAATAGGTCTGTGCAAGTCCGAGCACACATTTGGGAAGTGCTTACATATACACACATACATATATGGTTAACTAATATTGACAAGGGAGCCAAGAGTACTCAATGGACAAAAGACAGTCTCTTCAGTAAATGGTGCTAGGATAATTGAATATTACATATAAAAGAATCTTACACCACTCCCAAAAATTAACTTGGAATAGATTACAGATTTAAATGTGAGATTGGAAGTCACAAAACTCCTAGAAGAAAACATAGGGAAAGGCTCTTTGACATGGGTTTTAACAATGCTTTTTCAGAGATAACACCTAAAGCACAAGCAACAAAAGCAAAAATAAGTGAGAGTGTATCAAACTAAAAAGCTACACAACAAAAGAAACCATCAACAAAGTGAAAAGGCAAGCTTTAAAAAATGGAGAAAAACATGTTTGCAAACCATGTATCTGATAAGGGGTTAATATCCAAAATTATGAAGAACTCATACAAGTCAATAGCAAAAAACCACACAATCCAATTTAAAAATGGGTAAACGACCTAAATGGACATTTTTCCAAAGAAAATATACAAATGGCCAACAGGTACATGAAGAGGAGCTCAACATCACTCATCATCAGAGAAATGCAAATCAAAACCACAGTGAGATATCACCTCACACCTGTTAGGATGTCTGTCATCAAAAAGACAAAAGATCACAAATGCTAGCGAGGATGTGGAGAAAAGGGAACCCTTGTGCACTGCTGATGGGATTGTAAATTGTGCATCCACTGTGGAAACCAGTATGGAGGACCTTCAAAATATTAAAAACAGAATTACCTATGATCTAGCAATTCCACTTCTGGGTCTGTATTTCATGGGAAATGAAAACACCATGTCAAAGAGATACCTGCACCCCCATGTCCATAGCAGCATTATTTGCAATAGCCAAGACATAGAAACAACCTAAATGTCCATCAACAGATGAATGGATAAAGAAGCTATGATAATATATACACAATGGAATTTTATTTAGCCATTAAAAAAAGGAAATCCTGCCAACTGCAACGCCATGGATGGACTCTGAGGGCATTGTTTTAAGTGAAATAAGTCACACAGAGACATACCATACAAATACTGTATGAAAAGATCTCACTTATGTACAGAATCTAAAACAAACAAAAAAAGACAACCAAACCCAGAGGACAAAAGAGATGAGATTTGTGGTTACTAGAGTCAGGGGTTGGGGGTGGGGGGTGGATGGAGGAAGGTGGTCAAAGCCACAAACTTCCAGTTAGAAGAGACATAAGTACTAAGGATGTAATGTAGAGCATGAAGACTGTAGTTAAAACTCCACGGTATGCTTGAAAGTTGCTAGGAGAATAAATCCCAAGAGTTCTCATCACAAGGGAAAAAACATTTTTTTCCTTTTTTTGTGTGTATATCTATATGAGATGATGGATTTTAACTAAACTTGCTTTGGTAATCAATTTTTTTTAAGATTTTATTTATTTATTTGACAGAGAGATAGAGAGCACAAGCAGGGGCAGCGGGCAGGCAGAGGGAGAGGGAGAAGCAGACTCCCCGCCAAGCAGGGAGCCCGATGTGGGACTCGATCTCAGGACCCTGGGTTCATGACCCGAGCTGAGGGCAGATGCTTAACCGGCTGAGTCACCCAGGTGCCCCTGTGGTAATCCTTTAATCAGTATATGTAAGTCAAATCTTTATGTTGTACACCTTAAACTTAAGCAGTGCCAGATGTGAATTGTATCTCAATAAAATGGGGGGAAATAGAGCTTATTTCAGGACTGGATTATTTCCTACCATACATGACAACCCTCAGAACACCGATCGCTGGGACACTGGGTGGCTCAGTCGGTTAAGCATCTGCCTTTGGCTCAGGTCACGATCTCATAATTGGTTATTTCAGTTAAACTCACATGTATTATAAGAGTTTAAAAATCTAAAGTGTTCTCATAAATTAATTTGGTTGATGCTGTTCCAGCACTTTTATAGCCTGAAGCATATGGTGTGACCTATGTCCAGAGGTGGGGTTCACACTCTGAGGGTCCCTACCCACCTGTTTGGCCCTGCTGTTTGAACAGGACAGGTACCAAATGCCACTCCACCGAGCTCATTTACCTGCTCAGCCTCCCCGTGGGACAGAGTAAATGATTGAAGGGGGGCTGGAGGTAAGGAAGCAGAAAGAGGGGTAAAATTTAACCCCATTTCAGGGGGCAAAGCTATACCTAGAAACAAATGTAAAGATCAGATTAATATGGGCAAATTACCATTAGCTCAAGCAGAAGACCAGTGATTTAACAGCCTTACCTAGTGTCATCGAAAATCTCCTTTATAGGAAAGCTTCAGATGCTGATAACGACACTGCAGGGGACAAAGGTATCTCCCAGCCTAGGGGAGGAGCCTGGGTTTTGTGGCGTGCTATCTCATCCTAGGATCTGGTTTTAACAGCTTCCGTCATTAGGAGTGAAACTTCCCAGGAACCTTTTGCTCAAAATGGGCTGTGTTAAGTTCCAGACGGTTCAGATCAATATTATGGACCATTAACTCGATGTTTTTGTTTAAAGATGAGCAGGAATGAGTAAGTATTGTCCTTTATCCAGAAAGTTCCCAGAACACAGGTTGTGGAGGAGCCTTCAGAGCTGTGCTAGTCTTGGGCATATATAAGTCAGCTGCTTGGTGGCTTTTCCGTGGTAGACTTCGGGTCCTGAGATGTCTGTGGCCTGGAATGCCCATGACTGTCATGTTCGTGGGACAGCACATTTAAAGAAATATGGAACCGAAGACGGAAACTTTACAAAAGTAACACAAAATTTAAGAGCTCACTGGCAGCAGTATGTTCAATTAGCAAAAGGAGTTTTTAAGTGACATTGCCCAGGAGAGTAATGAAGTAACAGAACAGCACGGGCCAAATGCAGAAAAATCTAAGGATTGGATGGACTTGAATATTCAGTGACCTAACTGCGTCACTGTTCAAATCTCAGATGTTTAAATACCAAAGAAAAAATCCATGAGGGAAAAAAAACAAAACAAAAGAGATTTTCTCTCTTCTAAATAAATCAATCATCTATCAAGTTGTAATAGGGTGGCAGGTTGCGAGTGATTTTCTTTAATTTTCCAAACTCCTTGATATATTCTTTTCCTGTTTTGCTAATAACAATAATAAGCAGAAAAGTTAACCTAGCAACAGGTTAACATAAACAATAAAGGCTTTTAAACAATGACATATGCAAATAAAAAGAAGAAAACATTCATCCTCCAGGAAGCTGTTTACAGGAAAACACTTCCACAGCGAACAAGTGAGGTCTCCCCACCCCAGCCTCCACCGTCCACACAACTATTCTGTTGCAGACCCCAGGTTGCTCACAACTCAGGTTGCCCTGGAGAGGAGGTTCCTCCGTCCCCCTTACGCCTGACTGTCTGTGCCACATTCTTCCCTCATGCTGTGTCTTGGGCACCATCTGGACCAGCTGTGGCCCGCTCCTGCCATAAATATCCCATCCCACTCTGGAATCCTCAGGGACCTTCAGACATGGCCCATCCCACCACCTTGGACTTCTTTCATCCAGAGATTCTCCTTTCCCCTTCCTGTTCAGGCCGGGCAGGAAAAGGACTCGCCAGGACAGGGGTGACTATGGGGGTTCCACTGGTAATTCCCAGGTAAATTCTTCTTCCATCTAGTGTGATGTCTAACACCCCTAGAAGGAGCCCGTTCCAAGCTGGCAAACTTTCATCCAGGGAGCTGGCAACAACTTCATGAATCTTGAACACACTCTTCTGAGGCACAGAGATCAAGAGTACTACTGGCTTTGATTTACAGAGAGTTTAGAGAATGGGGTGAAGTTTTTGGCCAAGAGTTCCTTAGCAAAGCAGGAAAAACAAAAAATGATTTCTTTGCTTTCCGTGTACTACTCAGAGAAGATAGATCCCTTCTCTGTCTTGTTTTATTTTTATTTTTATTATTGAATTATAGTTGGCATACAGTGTTATATGAGTTTCAGGTGTGCAACACAGGGATTCAAGAATCCTGTTCCTCACCCAGTGCTCACCGAGGTAAGTGTACTCACCACCCATCACCATACAACGTTATTACGACGTTATTAATGATATTCCCAATGTGGTACTTACTGTTTTATAACTGCAAGTTTGTACTTCTTTTTTTTTAATTTTTTTATTGTTATGTTAATCACCATATATTACATCATTTGTTTTTAATGTAGTGTTCCATGATTCATTGTTTGTTCATAACACCCAGTGCTCCATGCAGATTGTGCCCTCTTTAATACCCATCACCAGGCTAACCCATCCCCCTACCCTCCTCCCATCTAGAACCCTCAGTTTGTTTTTCAGAGCCCATCATCTCTCATGGTTCGTCTCCCCCTCTGACTTACTCCCCTTCATTCTTCCTCTCCTGCTATCTTCTTCTTTTTCTTTTTTCTTAAAATATGTTGCGTTATTTGTTTCAGAAGTACAGATCTGTGATTCAACAGTCTTGCACAATTCACAGCGTTCACCGTAGCACATACCCTCCCCAATGTCTATCACCCAGCCACCCCATCCCTCCCACCCCCAACCACTCCAGTAACACTCAGTTTGTTCCTGAGATTAAGAATTCCTCATATCAATGAGGTAATATGATACATGTCTTTCTCTGATTGACTTATTTCACTCAGCATAACACCCTCCAGTTCTATCCACGTCATTGCAAATGGCAAGATCTCATTCCTTTTGATGGCTGCATAATATTCCATTGTGTATATATACCACTTCTTCTTTATCCATTCATCTGTCGATGGACATCTTGGCTATTTCCACAGTTTGGCTATTGTGGACATTGCTGCTATAAACATTGGGGTGCACGTACCCCTTCGGGTCCCTACATTTGTATCTTTGGGGTAAATACCCAGTAGTGCAATTGCTGGATCGAATGGTAGCTCTAATTTCAACTGTTTGAGGAACCTCCATACTGTTTTCCAGAGTGGTTGCACCAGCTTGCATTCCCACCAACAGTGTAGGAGGGTTCCCCTTTCTCCACATCCCCGCCAACATCTGTCGTTCCCTGACTTGTTAATTTTAGCCATTCTGACTGGTGTGAGGTGGTATCTCATTGAGGTTTTGATTTGGATTTCCCTGATGCCGAGCGATGTTGAGCACTTTTTCATATGCCTGCTGGCCATTTGGATGTCTTCTTTGGAAAAATGTCTGTTCATGTCTTCTGCCCATTTCTTGATTGGATTATTTGTTCTTTGGGTGTTGAGTTTGATAAGTTCTTTATAGATTTTGGATACTAGCCCTTTATCTGATATGTCATTTGCAAATATTTTCTCCCATTCTGTCGGTTGTCTTTTGGTTTTGTGGACTGTTTCTTTTGCTGTGCAAAAGCTTTTTATCTTGATGAAATCCCAATAGTTCATTTTTGCCCTGGCTTCCCGTGCCTTTGGCGATGTTTCTAGGAAGAAGTTGCTGCGGCTGAGGTTGAAGAGGTTGCTACCTGTGTTCTCCTTTAGGATTTGGATGGACTCCTGTCTCACGTTTAGGTCTTTCAACCATTTGGAGTCTATTTTTGTGTGTGGTGTAAGGAAATGGTCCAGTTTCATTCTTCTGCATGTGGCTGTCCAATTTTCCCAACACCATTTGTTGAAGAGACTGTCTTTTTTCCATTGGACATTCTTTCCTGCTTTGTCAAAGATAAGTTGACCATAGAGTTGAGGGTCCATTTCTGGGCTCTCGATTGTGTTCCATTGATCTATGTGTCTGTTTTTGTGCCACTACCATACTGTCTTGATGATGACAGCTTTGTAATAGAGCTGGAAGTCCGGAATTGTGATGCCGCCAGCTTTGTTTTTCTTTTTCAATATTCCTCTGGCTATTCGGGGTCTCTTCTGGTTCCATACAAATTTTAGGATTATTTGTTCCATTTCTTTGAAAAAAGTGGATGGTATTTTGATGGGGATTGCATTGAATGTGTAGATTGCTCTAGGTAGCATTGACATCTTCACAATGTTTGTTCTCCCAATCCATTAGCATGGAACGTTTTTCCATTTCTTCGTGTCTTCTTCAATTTCTTTCCTGAGTATTTTATAGTTTTCTGAGTACAGATCCTTTGCCTCTTTGGTTAAATTTATTCCTAGGTATCTTATGGTTTTGGGGGCAATTGTGAATGGGATCGACTCCTTGATTTGTCTCTCTTCTGTCTTGTTGGTGTATAGGAATGCCACTGATTTCTGTGCATTGATTTTATAGCCTGCTACTTGACTGAATTCCTGTATGAGTTCTAGCAGTTTTGGGGTGGAGTCTTTTGGGTTTTCCACATACAGTATCATATCATCTGCAAAGAGTGAGAGTTTGACTTCCTCTTTGCCGATTTGGATGCCTTTGATTTCTTTTTGTTGTCTGATTGCTGTGGCTAGGACTTCTAATACTATGTTGAATAGCAGTGGTGATAGTGGACATCCCTGCCGCGTTCCTGACCTTAGGGGAAAAGCTCTCAGCTTTTCCCCATTGAGAATGATATTTGCTGTAGGTTTTTCATAGATGGCTTTTATGATATTGAGGTATGTACCCTCTATCCCTATACTCTGAAGAGTTTTGATCAAGAAAGGATGCTGTACTTTGTCAAATGCTTTTTCTGCATCTATTGAGAGGATCATATGATTCTTGTTCTTTCTTTTGTTAATGTATTGTATCACGTTGATTGATTTGCGGATGTTGAACCAGCCTTGCAGCCCAGGGATAAATCACACTTGGTCGTGGTGAATAATCCTTTTAATGTACTGTTGGATCCTATTGGCTAGTATTCTGGTGAGAATTTTTGCATCCATGTTCATCAAGGATATTGGTCTGTACTTCTCCTTTTTGATGGGGTCTTTGGTTTTGGGATCAAGGTAATGGTGGCCTCGTAAAATGAAATTGGAAGTTTTCCTTCCATTTCTATTTTTTGGAACAGTTTCAGGAGAATAGGTATTAATTCTTCTTTAACTGTCTGATAGAATTCCCCTGGGAAGCCATCTGGCCCTGGGCTTTTGTTTGTTGGGAGATTTTTGATGACTGCTTCAATTTCCTTAGTGGTTATAGGTCTGTTCAGGTTTTCTATTTCTTCCTGGTTCAGTTTTGGTAGTTGATACATCTCTAGGAATGCACCCATTTCTTCCAGGTTATCTAATTTGCTGGCATAGAGTTGCTCATAATATGTTCTTATTATTGTTTGTATTTCTTTGGTGTTGGTTGTGATCTCTCCTCTTTCATTCATGATTTTGTTGATTTGGGTCATTTCTCTTTTCTTTTTGATCAGCCTGGCCAGGGGTTTATCAATCTTGTTAATTCTTTCAAAGAACCAGCTCCTAGTTTCCTTAATCTGTTCTACTGTTCTTTTGGTTTCTATTTCATTAATTTCTGCTCTGATCTTTATTATTTCTCTTCTCCTGCTGGGTTTAGGCTCTATTTCCTGTTCTTTCTCCAGCTCCTTTAGGTGTAGGGTTAGGTTGTGTATTTGAGACCTTTGTAGTTTCTTGAGAAAGGCTTGTATTGCTATATACTTTCCTCTCAGGACTGCCTTTGCTGTATCCCAAGGATTTTGGACAGTTGTGTTTTCATTTTCATTGGTTTCCATGAATTTTTTTAATTCTTCTTTAATTTCCTGTTTGACCCATTCATTCTTTAGTAGGATGCTCTTTAGCCTCCATGTATTTGAGTTCTTTCCGATTTTCCTCTTGTGATTGAGTTCTAGTTTCAAAGCATTGTGGTCTGAAAATATGCAGGGAATGATCCCAACCTTTTGGTACCGGTTGAGACCTGATTTGTGACCTAGGATGTGATCAATTCTGGAGAATGTTCCATGGGCACTAGAGAAGAATGTATATTCCATTGCTTTGGGATGGAATGTTCTGAATATGTCTGTGAAGTCCATTTCGTCCAGTGTGTCATTTAAAGTCTTTATTTCCTTGTTGATCTTTTGCTTAGATGATCTGTCCATTTCAGTCAGGAGGGTGTTAAAGTCCCCCACTATTATTGTATTGTTGTCAATGTGTTTCTTTGCTTTCGTTATTAATTGCCTTACATAATTGGCTGCTCCCATGTTCGGGGCATTGATATTTACAATTGTTAGATCTTCTTGTTGGATAGACCCTTTAAGTAGGATATAGTGTCCTTCCTCATCTCTTATTACAGTCTTTGGTTTAAAATCTAATTTGTCTGATATAAGGATTGCCACCCCAGCTTTCTTTTGGTGTCCATTAGCATGGTAAATGGTTTTCCACCCCCTCACTTTCAATCTGGGGGTGTCTTTGGGTCTAAAATGAGTCTCTTGCAGACAGCATATTGATGGGTCTTGTTTTTTAATCCAATCTGATAGCCTGTGTCTTTTGATTGGGGCATTTAGCCCATTTACATTCAGGGTAACTATTGAAAGATATGAATTTAGTGCCATTGTATTGCCTGTAAGGTGACTGTTACTGTATGTTGTCTGTGTTCCTTTCTGATCTATGCTGCTTTTAGGCTCTCTCTTTGCTTAGAGGACCCCTTTCAATATTTCTTGGAGGGCTGGTTTCGTGTTTGCAAATTCCTTTAGTTTTTGTTTGTTCTGGAAGCTTTTTATCTCTCCTTCTATTTTCAGTGACAGCCTAGCTGGATATAGTATTCTTGGCTGCATATTTTTCTCGTTTAGTGCTCTGAAGATATCTTGCCAGTCCTTTCTGGCCTGCCAGGTCTCTGTGGATAGGTCTGTTGCCAATCTAATATTTTTACCATTGTAGGTTACATATCTCTTCTCCCGAGCTGCTTTCAGGATTTTCTCTTTGTCTCAGAGACTCGTAAGTTTTACTATTAGATGTCGGGGTGTTGACCTATTATTATTGATTTTGAGAGGGGTTCTCTATACCTCCTGGATTTTGATGCCTGTTTCCTTCCCCACATTAGGGAAGTTCTCTGCTATTATTCGCTCCAATATACCTTCTGCCCCTCTCTCTCTTTCTTCTTCTTCTGGGATCCCAATTATTCTAATGTTGTTTCGTCTTATCGTATCACTTATCTCTCGAATTCTGCCCTCGTGATCCTGTAGTTGTTTCTCTCTCTTTTTCTCAGCCTCTTTATTTTCCATCATTTGGTCTTCTATATCACTGATTCTCTCTTCTGCCTCATTTATCCTAGCAGTTAGTGCCCCCATTTTTGATTGCACCTCATCAATAGCCTTTTTGATTTCGACTTGGTTAGATTTTAGTTCTTTTATTTCTCCAGAAAGGGTTTCTCTAATAACTTCCACGCTTTCTTCAAGCCCAGCTAGTATCTTTAAATCATGATTCTGAACTCTAGGTCCGACATCGTACTAATGTCCGTATTGAGTAGGTCCCTGGCTGACGGTACTACCTCTTGTTCTTTTTGCTGAGGTGATTTTTTTCGTCTTGTCATTTTGTCCAGAGGAGAATAGATGAATGAGAGAACAAAATGCTAACAGGTTTACAACGTCCCCAGCAAATATACTGTATACAAATCAGAAAAGACCTGAAACCAGGGGAAAAGAAAGGGAAAGAAGGAAAAAATAAAGAGAAAAAAAAAGAAAAAAAGATAAAAACAAAAACAGAACAATACAAAAAAAGCAGAATATGATCAAATATGATCAGGCTAGTGCATAGATCAGTGCCACACACTAGATTTTGGGCGTATTTTGGTCTGTTAGAAAAAAGTGCCTCCTAAAATTTTAAAGGAAGAAAGACATATATGTACAAAATAAGGGTTGATACAATGAAGGGATGGAAGATGACTGTAAAGATGAAAATTATAAAAGATTTTATAAAAGGACTTGATAAGAAGTTGTTTGGAAAAAGAAAGAAGAAGATTTAAGAAAAAAAGAAAAAGAAAAAAGGGAGAGAATGTGATCAGGCAGGAGACTAGAACAGAGCCATACACTAGTGATTTAGGGTATATTTTGATCTGTTAGAAGAAACTGTATCTCAAAATTTTAAAGAGAGAACAACTTATATATATATGCCAAAAATAAGGGTAACTACTATGAAGGGATAAAATATGACTCTAAAGATGAAAAATAAAAAAATGTTTTTTTTTAAAAAAAGAGATTGATAAGATGTTGGTTGAAAAAGGGAAAAAGAAAAATAAAAAAAAAAAACAGTTAACAAAAATTAACTTTGATGAACTAATGAATCATGGTAAAAAAAAAAAACCATGAATTCTATGTGCAGTATTCCCCTAGCGCTGGAGTTCTCCCGTTCTCCTTGATCGGTAAACTTGGTCTTGGCTTGCTGGCTGTTCGTGCTGATCTTCTGGGGGAGGGGCCTTTTGCTGTGGTTTCCAAATGTCTTTGCCGGAGGCTGAATTGCCCCGCCCTTGTCGGTCCGGGCTAAGCAAGCTGCTCCGGTTTGCTCTCAGGAGCTTTTGTTCCCTGCAAGCTCTCGGTGCAGCTTTTGAGGACCAGGGTGACAATGGTGGCCTCCCAATCTCCACCCGGAGGAGCTGAGAACTCGGGGCCCCGCTCCTCAGTGCGCCCCCAGAGAAAAGCAGTCACTCCCGTGTCCCCGGTCTCCGGCCGCATTCCGTGCTCACCCGGCCTGTGACCGAGTTGCTATCTCTGGCACCCGACCCCGTATGGAAGTCTCCAAACCCAGCAGATCCCTGCGGTGTGCTCCCGCGCCACTCCTCCCCGGGAAGGAAGGGGAGTCTCCCTGGCTCTGCCGCTTGTTGGGTCCCTGCTGGAGGAGCAGTGGCCCGACTGGGCCGCGGATCACGGTTTATGGCAACCCCGAGCTGAGAGCCCGCGCCTCGACTCCGTCTCTGCAGCCGGCTTCCCCGCTCCGATACCTGGGAGCTCTGACGCACTCAGGCACCCCCGGTCTTTCTGTGACCCCGAGGGTCCTGAGACCACACTGTCCCGGGAGGGTTCCACCCCCCACTTAGCCACTGGAGCGACGTCCCTCAGCGGAGCCGGCTTCTAAAAGTTCCAGTTTTGTGCTCCGCGGCTCTAGCACTTGCCAGAACCGGACAACGGAGGCCCCCTCCCCCGCCGTCTATCCTCCCGAATATCGCCTCGGATTCACTTCTCCGCACGTCCTACCTTCCAGTAAGTGGTCGCTTCTCTGTTCAGAGTTGTTGCTACTCTCCTCTTCGATCTCCTGTTGAGTACGTAGGTGTTCAGAATGGTTTGATCCCTATCCAGCTGAATTCCTGAGACCAGACAAAAGCTAGGTCTCCTACTCCTCCGCCATCTTGCTCCGCCCCCAAGTTTGTACTTCTTAATCGCCTTTACTATTTTGCCCACCCCCCACCCCTTCTCTCTGGCACTCACCAGTTTGCTCTCTGTATTTATGAGTCTGTTTGTTCATTTCTTCTGTTTTTTAGAATCCACCTATAAGTGAAATCATACAGTATTTTCTTTCTCTGTCTGAGAGAATGGGGCAGCACAATGAGGTGAAGGCAAGCAAGGGCTCTGCAGTGCACCCTCCCACGTCAGGGCGCGACCCCTGAGGGTCAGAAGGCAGAGGGGAAAGGATAAAGACGCCGCCCTTTCCTTCGAGGTGGACAAGGACAAGACTAGGGCTGCCGGGAGGGAATGCCTGTCCCCAGTAAAAGGAGCCTCCAAAATTTCAGAATTTCCAAATTTATCATTGTAAAATGACACCTCAGCCTGGACCCCCGACTCATACTTCTGAGAGGCCTAGTGTCTCTCCCCACAAGCCTGCAGCTCTGCTGTCCCCATCACAAAGGCCACTGCTATTTGGAACCCGCTGGGCATCTCATCTGCCCTCCTGTGTCCCCTGCTTCGTAAACTGCTGCTCCTTCGTGGTGGATGCCGTCAGGCGCTCTGCCCTCCAAGCCCTCCTCATCACTGCTCTCCGTGGCTCTTCTGGGCCCCACCCCGGCCCCTGCCCTTCCCAAAGACTTTGGTACCTGACTCCCAGTCATCCTCTCCCCTAACCTGTCCCCCACCTCCCCATTCCTCCCGTTACCCCAAGTGACTTTGTTGTGTGTGACTGGCCCGCCCAGATTCTTGAACTTCTCACACTCAAAGTGCTTTTCCTCACCTTCCCCACAGGTGCCCATACAACACAGCTTCATGGCCACAGGGAGCAGCTCCACATTCCAAGTTCAGATGCCCCTGAGTATGCCCCATGTCCTCCTGCCTTTGCAGTCTGCTTCTGCCCTCCCCCGGTCTCCTGTCTTCCTCTCCCTTTCTAACTAGTGTGAATTCCAAAGCCTGTCTCTTCAGCCGTCCCACACAAACATCTCCACCCTTGTGCCACCTTGTCCTTCAGTTTGGAATATACTGAGCTTCTCAGGGCTCGGCCTGAGGCTTCTGGAGAACTCACACAGCCTCTGCAAGCCTTGCGTCCCCCCAGGTGTGGGCTAACCCAACATTTGTTCCTAGGCCTTGCAGGCCTTGAAAACAGACGTGAGGCCTCCATCTGAGGAAAGGTTGAAAGGATGGCCCACATGTCCACCCTGACATCACAGAGCCTCTGAACCAAATGCCTACCCTGTCTCCATTGGACTTCCAGTCACATGCCCCACTTTATTAAGTCAAATATATCCAAATGTAAACTGATGCAGAGCCTCTGAAAATTCATTATCATCCGCCTCAGTTGAGCCCTCATTCAACAATACCTGTGTATTATGCTCCAAAACAACCCGTAACTGTCTCCCCTCTGCACTGAGCCACTTTTGTGTTCCTTTGGCCAGCACGGTGCCTGGTTTACACAGACAACCATTAATAAATGCCTGGCTTCAAACTGACTTGAAAATAAAACCTAAGGTTTCTTTGAGCTTTGAAATTACTCAGTCCAATCTGCAGACACAATGCATTTGTATTTACAGTGAAATTTAGAATTATGGTGCAGGACCCAGAGGCTTTGCTTATTTAGTTACAGACACCGAAATGATGCTAAAAGTCAATCATCAAAAGGGAAAGGAAACAGCGAGCAAGAGAGAGGCAATCAGCCAAGAAAATGTAAACTGCAAGAGGAAAAAGGGCTCTCAGAGTTCTGGGAGCAGACAGCGTTATGAAAAGCAAAAAGAGTCAAGACAGAGAGATGAAGCAGGCTGGGTAAATTATCTTTTTATTGTTTCAGGGAACATTTCATGCCTGAGCGTTCCAGTAAAATGCATAAACAAGACTAAGGGGATATTGATGTCTGACAGGCCGTCTAGCATTTTAACAGCTTGGGCTTACTTTCCAGGAAGCAGTGCCATTGGTTTGGGGCACTGATTTCATGACTATGACTTCCTTTGAGCTTCTGTGCTGACACCAGCCTGCTGTAAGAGATACTCAAACAGGCTCATTCTTCTATTTACAAGTGGAGAAACTGAGGCATGGAGGTTCAGAATCCTAGGAAATCTCTTATGGCCAACCCCAAGTATCTGTGGTTAAGACTCTTGGCTCACCAGGGCAGGCAAGGGCAGAAAAACGAAGATTAGCCTGAAGACCAGCAAGTGTTTATGTAATGAAGGCCATCACCCAGCTCCTTCCTCCCTCCCTCCCAAGACCAGGAAGAATTAACCTCTGCAATGGGTCTGGCTCACTGGACTTGGGGCGGCATTTAGTCGGGGGTGAGGGTGGATCTGGACAGGACTTGGGCAGCCACAACAGGATAAAGACTAGGAGAGGGAACAAAAGAGAGAGGAATGGGGGCATCAACATGGCCTGCTTTGCAGTTGGCTGGGGAAGGACCGGCCTGAGGTGCTAGGAGAGAAGGCGCTTTCTGCAGCCTCAGCTGTGGGAGAAGCACCTGCAGCCCTCCATGCCTTTCTGCCCCCCACTTCTTTCTCATCCCCTAAGTCCCAGTGGCAATGCCTCAAGACCTCGAAGAAGGGTAATTACCTTTATTTCAGTTTATGTTAATATGAAATGTTGGAGGGAGCTGGGGCAGGTGCGTCCCTAGCTCACAAGCAGGCACCAGCCTCGCAGGGGCGGCCTCCATGAGCTGGAAGCTGAGGAGACGTGATAAAGCTACCTGCCTCACCGTTGCAAAGGACTATTCCGTGGATGCCTGGTGGCTCAGTCAATTAAGCAGCAAGACTCTTGGATTTTGGCTCAGGTCATGATCTCAGGGTCGTGAGAAGGAGGCAGCCTCAGGCTCCCCACTCAGTGCAGAGTCTGCTTGAGATTCTTCCCTCTCCTTCTGTCCCTCCTCCCCCCTGCTCAAGCACTCTCTCGCTCTCTCGCTCTCTCAAATAAATAAATAAATAAAATCTTAAAATAAAACAAAAACAGAAACAAAGGACTGTTCTATTTTCCTGTGTCAAAACACACTGGTCTGCTTTTGGAAAGAACCCAAGGTCTGAAGACCTGGGGACAACTTGTGAAAGATGTGGTGTGTTCAATCATCGTCTCCTGACACCGGCTCCAACAGCATCGAGCAAACCACAGGAGGGAGGGCCAGTCACTGGGACGGGGCGCTCAGCCCCCCACCGCCAGGGCCACGTTGTCTGGCCTCCCCGTCCCTTCACCCCAGGCACTGAGCTCGGCCAAAGCACAGGCATTAACAAAGATTTGTGGAGAACCAGGAGGCAAACTGGAGGGGGGAGGAGGTGTGGTATAAAACCATGAATTGTTTTTCTTCTCCAGAAAGTCATCACTTCATCTCTTTAATTCTCCCCAGTAGCCTGAATCAAGTTGTAGTCTTAATCACCCTGTGTTCACTCTACCTCAGCAACAGAAAACTGTGTTTGGTGGGAGCGGCCTGTGGTCCTACACCCCTATCAGAGAGTGGCCCAGGTCCAAAGTCAGGGGATCCCCGAGGATCTGGATGTGAGCAGACGTGCCACAAACACAGTTCAAAGTGTTCTTTGTTGTGTGGACAAGAGGGGTAGAGGTGAACGGGGTTGCCCAACCTCATGTGCCAAAGTCACCCAGTGCTGATCGAGAGAAAGGCTTCAAAGCAGTTTCCTAATGGTATTCTTTCAGCAAGAAACAGAGCTGAATTTCTCCATCTACTTTAAGTCCTCAGAGCAGGTGAGGGCTGAGCCGTGGCTGGCTGGTTCCATGTCTCATGGGAGGTGTTTACTCCATTTCAAAGCCAGAGTCACAAAATCCTCTCTGCAGGATAAAGTTGGAAGTTTTCCTTTCTGGTACATGAGACAATGAGTCCATGAGGCCCTAATGTCCAAGGTCATCAGCCCAACACATTACACTGAGTTCCAGTTGAATGCTTTTTTCTGGATTTGACACAAGTTCCAATGGAGCTCTAGAACTGGTGAAGAGTAAAGATAGGGTTTTTGATAACCCCGAAGATCACAGAGAACTCTATTCTCTGGAATATTCCATTTCCATGCTGTTTAGCTACCCTGAAGTTAAGCAGAAAATAATCATGTTAGGCTTAGATCAAACCAGAAGCCTTCATCTGCTGGAAGGTGGCTGTGTGCCCAGAAGAGGATGTACAGCCTGGGATACAGGACCACACAATGTGAGTTTGGGCTCCACCCTGACTCTTTTGCTTGGATGTGACTTTGAGCAAGTTACTAAACACTTTGAATCTAAGTTTCTTCATTTGAAAAGAGAGGTAATAATGGTACATACATATAGGGTTGTGGGGATAGTTACCTGAAATAACGACGTGCCTGTAATCCAAATAATACTGGGCTTCTTCTCATGTTTCTTCTTGTTACAGTCTCAACAGGTTTTCACAGAAAAGAAACCACCAACACCCCGGTGCATGTCAAGATAGCAGCAGGCTTCCTCCCAGTCCTCTTTACATGTCTTCCTCCCTGACAACTACTCATGTCTTCCCACAGCCCTCTTCTCCAACCTCCCTCTTCCCACCGATGAAAAACAGACTGAAGAGGTCAAGAGTTGACGTGGGTTAACTGGTTCAGAAGACTGCACTGGTCAAGCCAGAGGAGATGCTTTGTTGGGATGGACTGAGGTGAGGGAAGGTGGACATCAAAGGGGGAAGTGGGCAGATTTTAGAAGATGCAAAGGATATAAAACTTGGGCTGGTGATTGTGAATGGGGTCAAGTGTACAGTTGCTCATTATTCATGGATTCTGCATTGGCGAATTTGCCTACTTGCTAAAATGTATTGGCAACCCCAAAATCAACACTCACTGTGGTACTGCACAGATAGCATGGTGTGGTAAAAAATTTGAATCTGCAGATGCCCACGTTCCCAGCTAAGGCTGAACAAAGAGATGCACTGCCTTCCTGTTCCAGCTCTCACACTATAAACAAGCGTCCTTTTCATGATCTATTCAGTTCCACATTTTTTGCATCTCTGTGCTTTTTGTTGGTGATTTCACTATTTAAAATGGCCCCCAGGGGTAGTGCTAAAGTGCTGTCTGGTGTTCTTAAGTGCAAGAAGAGTGTGATATGCTTCACAGGGAAAATCTGTTACAGTGCTGTTCAACCCTAATGAATATAGTGTATTCATTTTTTGTGTATATAGATTTTTTAAAGATTTATTTATTTCAGAGAGAGAGAGAGAGAGCAGGGGGGAGGGAACAAGGGGGAGAGAGTGTTAAGCAGACTGCACTGAGCATGGAGCCCAGCACAGGACTCGATCTCACAACCCTGAGATCACGACCTGAGCCTAAACCAAGAGTTGGATGCTCAACTGACTGCACCACCCAGGCGCCCCTGAATCCACAGTATATATTAAATAAGGTATCTTTAAACAGAAATAAACACAAAGTAAGTTTATGCATTGATCATTTGACAACAATGTTGTGACTAGAGAACCTAACTCTGTATTTTCCCTAGGAGTAATGGTTCAGTACTCACTAATTCAGTGTTCACAGAAACTTTATAGAACATAACTACTGCAGTTAATAAGAATCAGCTGTACCTCCGCCCCGGGATTCTGGCTTTAACACCCGGGTGGCTGGTGGTGCCCTGTGCTGGACCACATGGGGGGAGGACATGATAAAGTGCTGGAATGTTTCTCTTGTCCTGGGACCCCAGCATTATCTGGCTGGACAAGTCCTGCTCTATTGTAATATTGTTACTCCCTATGCCTTCCTTCTTTGAGCGCCCCAATTTAATCCTCCAAAACCAAAAAGATGTAAACCATAGGGAGATGCCATCAACAAAACAGAGATGTGCAGCTACAAGTTCAGAATAAGCCCAGAGCTCACCAGCAGCAAAAGGACCAACAGATGACAGAGAAAGAGAGGGGCGATGGAGCCATGTGAGGGACTGCTGAGGGAAATGGGGAGGAAGAAACACCCCTCAGCTTGGCAAGGGTCTTGTGGAAATTAACCAGACAGGCCTGGAAGATAGGATAAGAAAAAGGATTCTGGAAGAAGTTTCCAGGATATTTGGAGTATTGAGGAGAAAAAGAAAAGAGGGAAGAAGTGAGAGGAAGAAAACTAAGGAATGAGAGCATTTACAAAGAGAATCCCAAACAGCCTCCTAAGCTGCGTGGGATAGCTTTGCCATGTACCTAAAACTTGCCTGACCCATATGAAGCTCATCACCTTGAGAGTCCTCGCACTGTGATAAAACGGAGCAGGATTTCGAAGACTAGGGTGCATGGGCCACAGCCCACCTGCCTTCTCTTTCTGTGTGGCCCATCAGCTAAGAATGGTTTTTACATGTTTAATGGTTGAAAAAAAAATCAAAGGAAATATAATACTTTGAAATTTGTGAAAATCATACAAAATATAAATTTCAATGTCCTTAAGTGAAGTTTTATTGGAACACAGCCACACTCATTCATTTACCTATTGTCTATGGCTGCTTTTGATCTACAACAGCAGAGCTGAGTAGTTAAGACAGAAACCACATGGCCTGCAAAGCCTAAAAATATTTACTATCTGGCCCTTTACAGAAAAAGTTTACTGACCCTAAATACAGCTTGCCTGTTAAGCAGTGTACTCAGGGACTCGGGGTATGTTTTGGATACCTCAATACAGTAGAAGAGGAAACAGGCCAGGAGGACCGAATGGCAGAAGCTGGGTGCCACATGCATAGTTTTGGGTTTTTTTTTTTAAGATTTTATTTATTTATTTGACAAAGAGAGACACAGCGAGAGAGGGAACACAAGCAGGGGGAGTGGGAGAGGGAGAAGCAGGCTTCCCGCGGAGCGGGAAGCCCGATGCGGGGCTCAATCCCAGGACCCTGGGATCATGACCTGAGCCGAAGGCAGATGCTTAGCGACTGAGCCACCCAGGTGCCCCGCCACATGCATAGTTTAAAGAGGTGAGTGCCCTAAAATTCTTTGCGTAATGGCCACTAAGTCAACACTGACCATAAAGAGCTGGTGCCTTTGGCTTCTTTATGGCCATATGTTTAAAAGAAAAACAAAACAAAACAAAAAAACCCAGCACAGTCTCACAATAAAATAGAGTTTCAGACATCTGTGCAACATGGTAGACTGGACAACCATCTCTAAAAGCCCTCCGCTGGTTTCTCTTTTAAAGAAAACTGTGAGTCATTCTTTAATCATCCCAGCTGGGAAAGTCGAGATTCCTGGCCTTTCGCCTCCTGATGTTAAAGAATGAAGCTGTGCTTCTCCCCGGCCTTCCCTGAGAGCACAGACTGGTCCTGCCCGGTTACAGGCTGCTCACTTAGTCAGCCTCCTCAAATCAGAGGCCCAAGTCTTGGCCCTGGGGCCCAAACCAGCTCACCTCCCGCCTGGACTCGGTGCCTTCCCATAACACACTTTTTACTCTGATTTGACCTTCCTTCTCCCTGCTGTTGAGATTAATGTCTCCTCCTAATCCCTGCTAGCTCTCGGGGAAACAAAAAGCCCAGCAGTGTCCCCTATGAGCTCCTTCTCTGCCCTGTTCTCAGTCTCCGCTTACTGAGGAAGTGGCAGCCCAATGTCCTTTTGATTTTCTTCCTTGCTCCTCTTTCTCATGGAGCTCACTTTATCTGTGTCTCTTACCTTTCCAGGCCTTATCTGATCTCTCTCACATGTCCCCCAGAGCCAAATGCTCACACATAGCATGTTTCATTTCTGGATTTCCCTTTTCTTGGAGCTTTGGTGACAAGAGTTATGGTTTTACAAAATGATCCTCTTCCTGCTAACGTAGTGGCAAGAAAGAGGATGTATGTGTGCATGTGTATCATGTGCACAGAGAGCCCATGGGTGCTGTGCGCACATACGCGTGGCCCTGTACCCAGACCCACAGATGTGCCTGCAGTTCTGCCTGCCCCGGCTGGCTCACCTGCCGCATTGGGGTACAGAGCCTGGCAGTTTCCGCGGCCAGGCTCAGCTCTAACTGCCCACAATACAGGTTTCTGATTGATTTTTTTGAATGTATATGTGTTTATTTATAACAAAAACTTACTTTATAATATATACATTTTTAATTGAAGTATAACTGATATACAATATTATGTTAGTTTCAGGTGTACAACATAGTGATTCAACAATGATACATATTATGAAATGCTTACAAGTATTATGACTCTTATATTTTATAATAAAAATGATCTTGCAAGAAGAAAAAAAGATGGTGGAGGAATAGGGGACCCTATTCCAACCGATCCCCGGAATTGAGCTGGCTATCTACCAGACAGCTCTGAGCACCCACGAAATCAGCCTGAGATGTAAGAAAATCTGGATCTCTACAAACAGAGTATCGCAGGCGGTTGGTACCAAGGTACAAAGCGGGGAGCCATGATTCCGGGGGCAGATATCGGAGGATAAACGGGCAGCAGGAGGGAGCCTGGTTGTGGGGATCCTACACCGCTGGTGAGCGATAGCCTACCGTGCTGGGGACAGGGCACAGACTCGCAGACCAGAAGTGGCGGGGAAAGGACTTTAGAGCAGCCCTGCTGACTGAAACCCAGAGCAGTGGGGCCACACGTGCGAACTGGGGGCAGCTGGCAGTTTTAGAAGCACAAAGGGGAGAGACGTGCCCCGACCTGGAGGCAGGACTGGGGGTGCTGTGGAGGGGCGCACAACCCAGGACCCTGCAGTTGATAGCAGCACAGACAGAGATGGAGATAGTGTGGCCTGGAGAGCTCACTGAAGAACAGACTGCGATCTCTCTGCTCTGAGGCAGAGGGTTGGAAACGGTCTCTTCTGCTCTGACTCTTGGAAGAGATGCGGAAAGCTGCCAGGGAAAGCCACCAGAGAACAAAAGCCCCCCAAAACCGGTTCCCACTGAGCCCATCTCCCACCACGGGGCAACTCTGCCCAAACAGGGTTGTCTGAGAAACAGCATGGCAGGCCCCTGCCCCAGAAGACAGGCTGGGAGAACAAGAGGCCAGCAATCCTAAGGTCCCTAGAAAACAGGTGCATCTTGCTTGGGTTCTGGTCAATAATTTGGACTCTATACATCCCCTCAACCACCCCTCAACAGAATGACTCAGAGGAGAAACCCCCAAAATAGGAAAGACTCAGAGACTGTGACTTCTGCCACAGATTTACAAATGGATACAGATATAAACAAGATGTCGGAAATGGACTTCAGGGTAACAGTTATGAAGACGATAGCTACGATGGAGAAATCGATTAATGGCAACATAGAGTCTCTAAGGGCAGAAATGAAAGCTGAAGTGTAGAACTTACAAATGCTATCAATGAGATCCAATCTAATCTAGATACTCTAACAGCTAGGGTAAGTGAGGCAGAAGAACAACGTAGTGATCTAGAAGACCAATTGATAGAAAAGAAGGAAAAAGAGGAAGCCTGGGAGAAACAGCTCAAAATCCATGAAAACAGAATTAGAGAAATAAGTGACGCCATGAAACGTCCCAATGTCAGAATTATTGGGATCCCTGAGGGGGTGGAGAGAGAGAGAGAGGACTAGAATATATATTTGAGCAAATTGTAGCTGAGAACTTCCCTAATCTGGGGAATGAAACAAACATTCGTGTCCTAGAGGCAGAGAGGACTCCTCCCAAGATCAAGGAAAACAGACCAATGCCCCAGCATGTAATAGTAAAACTCGCAAATCTTAGAACCAAGGAAACCATCTTAAGGGCAGTTCGGGGAAAGAGATTCCTTACAGACAGAGGGAGGAACATCAGAATAACGTCAGACCTATCCACAGAGACCTGGCAAGCCAGAAAGGCCTGGCAAGACATATTCAAGGCACTAAATGAGAAGAACATGCAGCCAAGAATACTTTATCTAGAAAGCCTGTCATTTAGAATGGATGGAGAGATGCAGAGCTTCCAAGAAACTGAAAGAATATGTGACCACTAAGCCGGTCCTGCAAGAAATATTAAGGGGGGTTTTTATAAAAGGAGAAAGACCCCAAGAGTCATATAGAACAGAAATTTACAGAGACAACCTATAGAAACAAGGACTTCACAGGCAACATGATGACAATAAATTCATCTTTCAATAATCACTCTCAACGTGAACAGCCTGAATGCTCCCATAAAACGGCACAGGGTTGCAGATTGGATAAAAAGACAGGACCCATGTATAAGCTGTATACAAGAGACTCATTTTGAACCTAAAGATACATCCAGACTGAAAGTGAAGGGATGGAGATCCATCTTCCATGCCAACAGACCTCAAAAGAAAGCTGGGGTAACAATTCTTATATCAGACAAATTAGATTTTAAGCTAAAGACTGTAGTTAGAGACACAGAAGGACACTATATCATTCTTAAAGGGTTTATCCAACAAGAAGATCTAACAACTGTAAATATCTATGCCTCCAACATGGGAGTAGCCAACTACATAAGCCAACTGTTAACCAATATAAAGAGTAATATTGACAATAATATGTTAATTGTAGGAGACCTCAATACTCCACTCTCAGCAATATACAGATCATCTAAGCAGAAAATCAACAAAGAAACAAGAGCTTTGAATGACACACTGGACCAGATGGACCTCATAGATATATACAGAACATTCCACCCTAAAACAACAGAATATTCATTCTTCTTGAACACACATGGAACTTTCTCCATAATAGACCACATACTGGGTCACAAATCAGGTCTCAACCGATACCAAAACATTGAGATTATTCTTTGCATATTCTCAGACCACAATGCTTTAAAATTGGAACTCAAGCACAAGAAAAAATTTGGAAGAAATTCAAACACTTGGAAGCTAAAGACCACTCTGTTCAAGAATGTTTGGGTCACCAGAAATCAAAGGAGAACTTAAACAATTCATGGAAACCAATGAGAATGAAAACACATCAGTCCAAAACCTATGGGATACTGCAAAGGCAGTCCTAATGGGGAAATACATAGCCATCCAAGCCTCACTCAAAAAAACAGAAAAATCCCAAATTCACCCACTAACTTTACACCTTAAAGAACTGGAGAAAAAGCAAAAAATGATGCCTAAGCCATGCATTAGAAGAGAAATAATTAAGATTAGAGCAGTGATCAATGAATTAGAAATCAGAAACACGGTAGATCAGATCAATGAAACTAGAAGCTAGTTCTTTGAAAGAATTAATAAGATCGATAAACCACTGGCCAGACTTATCCAAAAAGAAAAGAGAAAGGACCCAAATTAATAAAATTATGAATGAAAGGGGAGAGATCACGACTAACACCAAGGAAGTAGAAACAATTACTAGAAATTATTATCAACAACTATATGCCAATAAATTAAGCAACCTGGAAGAAATGGATGCCTTCCGGAAACCTATAAACTACCAAGACTGAAACAGGAAGAAACTGACAAACTGAATAGGCCAATAACCAGTAATGATATTGAAGCGGTGATCAAAAACCTCCCAAAAAACAAGAGTCCAGGGCCTGATGGATTCTCTGGGGAATTCTACCAAACATTCAAAGAAGAAATAATACCTATTCTCCTGAAGCTGTTTCAAAAAACAGAAACAGAAGGAAAGTTTCCAGACTCATTCTATAAGGTCAGCATTACCTTAATCCCCAAACCTGGCAAAGACCCCATCAAAAAGAATTTCAGACCGATACCCCTGATGAATATGGATTCCAAAATGCTCAGCAAAATCCTAGCTAATAGGATCCAACAATACATTAAAAGGATCATCCACCATCACCAAGTGGGATTTATCCCAGGGATGCAAGGTTCAACATTCGCAAATCAATCAGTGTGATAGAACACATTAATAAGAGGAGACAGAAGAACCATATGGTCCTCTCAATTGATGCACAAAAAGCACTTGACAAAATACAGCATCCTTTCCTGATTAAAACTCTTCAGAGTATAGGGATAGAGGGAACATTCCTCAATTTCATAAAATCCACCTATGATAAACCCACAGTGAATATCATCCTCAATGGGGAAAAACTGAGAGCCTTTCCCTTAAGATCAGAAACACGACAAGGATGCCCACTCTCGCCACTATTGTTCAACATAGTACTAGAAGTCCTAGCAACAGCAATCAGACAACAAAAAGAAATAAAAGTTATTCAAATTGGCAAAGAAGTCAAACTCTCTCTCTTTGCAGATGACATGATACTTTATGTGGAAAATCCAAAAGACTCCACCCCCACATTACTAGAACTCATGCAGAAATTCAGTAATGTGGCAGGATACAAAATCAATGCACAGAAATCAGTTGCTTTCTTATATACTAACAATGCAGCTGTGGAAAGAGAAATTAGAGAATTGATTCCATTTACAATAGCACCAAAACCATAAGATACCTCGGAATAAACCTAACCAAAGAGGTAAAGGATCTATACTCTAGGAACTACAGAACACTCATGAAAGAAATTGAAGAAGACACAAAAAGATGGAAAACCATTCCATGCTCATGGATTGGAAGAATAAACATTGTTAAAATGTCTATCCCGCCCAGGGCAATCTATACTTTCAATGCCATCCAGATCAAAATTCCAATGACATTTTTCAAAGTGCTGGAACAAACAATCCTAAAATTTGTATGGAATCAGAAAAGAGCCCGAATCTCCAAGGAAATGTTGAAAAAGAAAAACAAAGCTGGGGGCATCACGTTGCCTGATTTCAAGCTATATTACAAAGCCGTGTTCACCAAGACAGCATGGTACTAGCACAAAAACAGACACATAGACCAATGGAACAGAATAAAGAGCCCAGATATGGACCCTCAACTCTATGGTCAAATAATCTTCAACAAAGCAGGAAAAAATATGCAGTGGAAAAAAGACAGTCTCTTCAATAAATGGTGCTGGGAAAATTAGACAGCTATATACAGAAGAATGAAACTCGACCATTCTCTAACACCATACAGAAAGATAAACTCAAAACTCTCAATGTGAGACAGGACTCCATCAAAATCCTAGAGGAGAACATAGGCAGTAACCTCTTCGACATCAGCCACAGCAACTTCTTTCAAGATACATCTCCAAAGGCAAGTGAAACAAAAGGGAAAATGAACTTTTAGGACTTCATCAAGATAAAAAGCTTCTGCACAGGAAAGGAAACAGTCAACAAAACAAAGAGGCAACCCACAGAATGGGAGAAGATATTTGCAAATGACACTACAGGTAAAGGGTTGATATCCAAGATCTATAAAGAACTTCTCAAACTCAACACCCAAAAAACAAATAATCAAGTCAAAAACTGGGCAGAAGACATAAACAGACACTTTTCAAAAGAAGACATACAAATGGCTAACAGACACATGAAAAAATGTTCATCATCATTAGCCATCAGGGAAATTCAAATCAAAACCACATTGAGATACCACCTTACACCAGTTAGAATGGCAAAAAATTGACAAGGCAAGAAACAACAAATGTTGGAGAGGTTGTGGAGAAACGGGAACCCTCTTACACTTGTTGGTGGGAATGCAAGTTGGTACAGCCACTTTGGAAAACAGTGTGGAGGTTCCTCAAAAAATTAAAAATAGAGCTACCCTATGACCCAGCAATTGCACTACTGGGTATTTATCCCAAAGACACAGATGTAGTGAAAAGAAGGGCCATATGCACCCCAATGTTCATAGCACAGGGTCTGCAATAGCCAAACTGTGGAAAGAGCTGAGATGCCCTTCAGCAGATGAATGGATAAAGAAGATGAGGTCCATATATACAATGGAATATTACTCAGCCGTCAGAAAGGATGAATACCCAACTTTTACATCAACATGGATGGGACTGGAGGAGATTACGCTGTGAAATAAGTCAAGCAGAGAAAGTCAATTATCATATGATTTCACTTATTTGTGGGACATAAGGAGAAGGAAGGGAAAAATGAAGGGGGGGGCAGGAATCAGAGGGGGAGATGAACCATGAAAGACTATGGACTCCGAGAAACAAACTGAGGGTTTTAGAGGGGAGAGGGCTCGGGGGACGGTTAGCCCGGTGATGGGTATTAAGGAGGGCACGTATTGCACTGGGTGTTATACACAAACAATGAATCATGGAACACTACATCAAAAACTAATGATGTGCTGTATGGTGACTAACATAACATAATAAAATTAAATTTAAAAAAATAAAATAAATAAAATTTAATTTAAAAAATAAATAAAAATAAAAATGATCTTGCAGCCAAGCTCTCTTCCTGATAGCAGAGTAGGCCTCTTTTCCTACCTTCGATAAGAACAGATGGAGCTACGGAAAGCCGAGGTCCGAATCAAGCACTTTAATTTTTAAGAAAAGAACCACAGGGACATATTAGAATTATTCCCTTCTAGAACTATTTTTAATGGACAACAGCTCATATATAAACAGAAGTCCGTGCACAAAGAACATCTCCTATAGCTAGCATGGCAAGCACACATGCCTATACATGTACAGGTTCATCAGAAGGAGTGCTTCCTGGAACATCCAGGGCATGTCTCTTCTGCTTCAAGCTTGTTTTGCCAACCAGTGTGTACGCAGCATGTAGTACATTGCCTGACAAATAGGAAGAGCTCGAGAGAAATTCTTAGGCCAAGTAATGAATGACTGTGTCCTCAGAATCAGCCCAAGCTGAGGGAGTTCTGATAGGAACCAGTTTGCATAAGGCTTTTTTCTGGTGAAGGGAAGGAAGTAGGGTGTGGAGGATGGAGGGAAAAGGAGTCTGCAGCTCTTAACAACGGGGTGGGGGCTGGGAGGGGAGGCAACGGATGTCAGCTCCATGCACTAGTCCTCCTGGCCTGTGCCCTAGGCTTAGATCTCAGCCCCAAGGGGAGAAGGCCTGCAGACAGACAGGGGAGGCACCCAGTTCCATTAGTGTGGCTTTGGTGTCAGATGACACGAAATGAGGCTCCTATGCCACAGAGTCCAACCCTGGTGCCCCAAGGGCCCAAGGCAGGTGTCACCTAGGAGGACAAGAGCCTTACCGAGCAGGTCTGCCGACCCATAACCAGAACGAGGGAGGCAGCTCCCAGGAGGCGGAATAACAGGGGAGGCAGAAGCAGAAAACCAGCACCAGACAGGATCAGACTGTTCCAGAACTCATGTCTTTCATATGACCCCCTTTGGTACCCAGAAGCCAATAAGCCTACCAAAACTCAGCTATCCTGTTCCTGTAGGTAATGAGATGCAATTTTATATGATTTTTTTTTAAGATTTTTTTTTTTTTTTGAGAGTGAGACATAGCGAGAGAGAGCAAGAGCACGGTTCAGAGGGAGAAGCAGGCTACCCAGATGCGGGGCTCCATCCCAGGAACCCAGATCATGACCTGAGCCGAAGGCAGATGTTTAACCAACTGAGCCACCACCCAGGTGCCCCAATTCTACATGATTTTAGGGGCGTAACATCCTTCATCAGGTCCCTTGAAGCTGCAAGTCGAGGATTCTTACTCCTGCATGGTCCAGGGATGGCTGGACCCTTAGGGAGTCTTGAGGGGGAGGGTTTGTGGTAGCTCATTCCTGGCCAGTGGCACTGGCTTGGGTCGAACTGCTAACGACTAGGGGCTTGTGAGTCCTTCACCCTCAAGACCGAAAGAGCAGGGCTTGCGGATTGTTTCCTCCCATTTCTACCTTACAACTAACTGTTTAGAATCCAGATTACTTATTACAAAACCAATTTCCAAACAAATTCTTAGATGGGATTTTTTCAAGTCTCAAAATTTCAAAGGATTCTTAGTCAATAAATATCTTTTACCTGCTTGATTGTTTCCAGTTGCAGTGAGATAGAGACAAAATATTTCAGTAGAGCGCTGATTTTTCCAAAGAGGTTCAGGTGTTAAAGAACCTGTTTCTTCACCTCCTTTTCCTTTCTGACACCCTATTCTGAGCTTCACTTCACACTACCACACACACAAATGTTCATTGCTGCCCCTGACGACTAGCTCAGTATTCAAGAGACGACTAAAAGGTAGCGAAATCTCTGTCACTTCAATCCCGTGTGGTTGGGCTTCTGTCCCAGAACTAAAGATGTCGAGAACCACACAACACTACTGACATTTGCCACTCAGATCTTACTCCCATCCCAGTGGCCACTGTCCTCGTAATTCAGGCTTTGGTCACCTGTTACCTGTACTTCTTCAGTATTCTCCAAAGTGACAGATCCCTGACTCAGTCTGACTCTCCATTCTGGCCTCCACTTCCAGGAAAGTATACCTAACTGCCAGTCCTACCATTTTATTTTCCTCACTGCAATAGTCTGAATAATGGCCTCAAAGATACATAGGTCCTAATCCGTGGAACTGTGAATGTGGCCTTCTATGGAAAAATGATCTTTGCAGATGTAATTACGTTAAAGATTCTTAAACGGGGAGATTATCCTGGAACATTCAGATGGGCCCCAAGTGCAATCACAGGTGTCCTTAAGAGAGAGGGGGGAATCACAGGAATGGAAGAGGAAAAGGCAATGCAGCCCCAGAGGCAGAGACTGGAATAATACAGTCACAAGCCAAGGAACACCAGCAGCCCCCAGGAGCTGGAAGAGGCAAGCAAGGTCCCCTAGACCCTCTGGAGGATGCATGGTCCTGCCAACACCTGGATTGTGGACTTCTGGCCTCCAGAACTGTGACAGGATAAATTTCTTTTGTTTTAAGCCACCTGCTCTGTGAATCGTTATGGTGGCCACAGGAAACACATATGACCATGACCCTGTTGCTCCAAACCACAAAGCCCCCAGCAATCTGAATCCTGACTATTCACACTCCTCTCTTCATGCTTTATCCCTGTCCATGTTTCCACTGACAGCACTGTGAGACCTCCCACTGCTCCCTTGTTTGCACCCGGAGGACATCTGCACAGAGCAACTACCTCACCTTGAAAGTCAGAGGCCTTAACAATCTGTTCCACTGGGTCACTATATGGTTCCGAGTTCCCCGTGTATTCTACAATTTAGTCGACATACCTGTTTATGGCATCTCTTTGACTGAACTGTAAGATCGTTATGGGCGGGGGATAAAGAACCTCTGTTCCTGGCATAGGGTTGTCACCATTGGAAGGCTAGTAAATATTTTCATGTTTAGATAAAATTACTTCTGTGCAACAATTTTATACTGATGTTCATTGTGTCTTTCCTCCCACTGCTGCCTGGCTTCTGGTACATGATCTCCCTGTGGTCCACTGTGACCTTAGTGATTCTTTCCTCATTCTGCTTCCCTGGCTTTCAAGCCCTATCCACCTCACATTAGCATCGCTTAAAAGTCGATCTTCAGTCTCCTTCTTCTTTTTTTCACTCTCACTTACACTCTTTCTGAGCAATTTTGACCATGCCCATGTTGTTGGCTTCCAAATACTGTTCCCTAATCTCCCCTGCATTCTTTCCCACTGCCCAGTGGAAATCTCTGCACAGATATCCCACAGACACTCTCAGCCTAACATGTCAAAAATGATTTTCTTCTCATCTGCCTCTGCATATTAATCTGGACAAGCAAGGCCCCTGGGCTAGGATTCTGGAAGCCAAAGCAGAACACAGGGAAGAGTAAGACAGAGCTGGAGGCCTCACAATCAAGGACATCCAATGCCAATGTTTATGGGGAAGTTCACATGAAACTTCTCTTCAAAAGGGGTCAGCAGAGACACAGAAACCAGGCATGAGACCACGACCAAGACACCAAATTAGACCAGCAGGGAGGGGTTTCCAGGAGGGAAGGAACACATAGAAATATTGCCAGGAACAAAGACTCCAGACTCTTCTCATGGGGCACTTCAACATGTCACTTTGGATAACATCCACTTCTCCTACACTCCCTTTCTCCTTTCACTCAGCTGTTCAAACTAGAAACCTCAGAGTTATTCTTGATCCTTACCCAGTCTTAGCCTACTCCAGGGAGCAGGTTTTGTTGAAGAGAGCTCCCAAGTATCTCCCCTTGATCTTTTGCCCCATCACCTCTCCTTTCTCCAGCCTGAAGCATTTCGCAGACCTCCAGAGGAGACTCCCCTTCTCCAGCCTCTTCCCACACGGTCACTTCCAACATGCCACCAAAATTCAGAGCTGCGTTAAAATCGTTAGTGGTCTCTTATTGCCTCTAGGATGAAATGTGAACTCCTAAGTAGCTACACCCAAAGTCCTTCCCACATGCCAACCCTCACCCCTCCTCAGCCTAGTCCACTGCCAACCCCCCCTTACCTTAAATCCAGCTCTGCCCAGCAACTGGTGGGCCCTCAACACACCGTGCTATTTTATACCTCGAGCATTCACACTCCCTTACCATTTCGACCTGCATATTCTGGCTCATCTTTCAGAACCCTACTCCAACACCACTTCTTTTGTCATATCCTTTCCGAGTGCCTTCTGGTCAGACCCATTTTCTGCACTCCTGTGATGCTTCCCACTTACCTCCTTGATCACTTACCACACTATTCTGGGATACTTGTTTCCACACCCATATGGCCCCCTAAACAGTGGGTTTCTCAAACACACTGCTAGCTTCCTATAAACCTCCATATTCCTAGTACTTAGCTTGGAACCCAGCACATTGTAGGCACTTCAAAATTTATTAAATGAACGAGTAGGCTATAAGCCAAAGTGATGACTAAGAACAGAAAGCCCATAGGACAGGGTTCAGTGGTTCCATACCTCCTTGTCTTCGTCCACCTGGACAAAATACCATAAACTGGGTGACCTCTAAAGAACAGAAACTTATTTCTCACAGTTCTGGAGGCTGAGAAGTCCAAGGTCAAGATGCTGGCAGATTCAATGTCTGGCAAGAGCCACATCCCTGTAGACGTTTTCTTTTCACTATAACCTCATTTGTTGAAAGGGGCAAGGAAATTTTCTTGGGTCTCTTTTACAAAAGCACTATTCCATTTGTGAGGATTCTGCCCCCATGACCTCATCAACTCCCAAAGGTGCAACTTCCTTGTATCATTGTCTTGGGAGTTAAGATTTCAATATTTGAATTGGGGAGGAGGACATAAACATTTAGTCCATTGCACTCCCCAAGAGCTCCCATCGACTAACCACCCATTCTCAGGTAGAGAAGTTTTCCTAGCTTGTCCTGGGGGCAGGACAAGAGCTCGGGGCAGGGGATAGGGGGGAGAATAATTCCAGTGCTTCATCCAGGACTGGACATGAGGGATAAAGCTAGGGAAACTGACAAAGCATTGATAGAAAATGTGAGTGTGGCTTTCAGAACATCAGAGCTAGGAAATTCTTAGCTCTCACCTAGTCTACACCCTTAACTTATAGGTGAAGAGACTGAGGTCCTGTGAGGTGAGGTGACTTACCCAAGGAAGTGACAGGTGCTGTTCATCACAAGGCAAATGGGCAAAATATAAGAAGGCAGCACGGGAAAGGGGAGTGGATGGAGCCAAAAGGAAAACTAAGTAGATATAATCTAAAGCACTAGAGACATCGTTCCTCTCCTTGGTAGATGTTTACTGCTTACATATACATATATTTAGTTGTGGCCTTGTGTGACTTGATAAAGAGCTTTTTCCATCTGTATATTCAGTAAACAAGTATTTATCTGTCTCTCCAACCAGATTAAGAGCTCCAGAGGAAGGGAGCACACTTCTCCATTCTTTGGGTTCCCGTCTCACTTCCCCACATACCCTGCCTGCTTAGCAGGGATGAAGGAGAATCTCCCCTGGTGGGGGAACGAGGTAGGAGTCTGTCCCCTTTCAGCATTCAGGGCCATCTTTGTCCCAGGAGCAAGGCACACTCACCTCAGTGAGTTGTAAAAGACCAGAGGGCAGGTGGAGAGCTGTTCCGGAAGCGGACAGGGGTCATTCCATCCTACATCTGCAGGTCTACTTCAGCAACACCTTGGTAGCAACACCATGGAGGGAGGGTCCACAAGCACCAAAGATTCTGGGAATCCAAGGATGAATAGACGAGGGCCCCGGCCCCAGTGATGTTTGTCACCCAGTCTAGAAGACAGACATGTAAATAGATCTTTTGGATATTAGGCAGCAACGGCTGTGAGGAGTCCCAAGAGTAGGTGGGGGAGAAACCTCTGTGGATAAGGGGACTTATCAACCCAAATCAACCCAAAGGACCAGTGAGCCCAGCTGACAAGGAAGGCCCAAGAGCATGTGGTTCAAGGGACACAAAGTCCAGAGCAAGGGGATCAGCGAGGGGCGCCCCTGAGCCCTGTGGACGTGGCAATCAGCATTTCCTGTCATGGAGCACAGATGGAGGGTCAGCGCCAGGCAGGATGGCCGTGGAGGCCACGGTAAAACATTTGCTGAGGACGAATCTTAAGGCTTTAAACGAGGGAGTAACTTGACAGGTTCTACTTAGGATACAGCCGTCACTCACGTAACTGGAAAATGAATTTGAAGGGAGCGGAATGAGAAGTAGATCAGTTATATCAGACATGTGAGTGATGACAGGAGTCTGGTCTGAGACAGAGGGAAGGTGGGAGAGAGACACTTGGTTGAAAAATATTTTGGAGGTAAAGAGCATGTGTGAGGAGCAGACAAAAAGGAGTGGTGCAAGTGGAAAGAGCCAAGATGTCCATCGACAGATGAATGGATAAAGAAGATGTGGTATATATACACAATGGAATATTATGCAGCCATCAAAAGGAATGAGATCTTGCCATTTGCAACGACGTGGATGGAACTGGAGGGTGTTATGCTGAGTGAAATAAGTCAATCAGAGAAAGACATGTATCGTATGACCTCACTGATAGGAGGAATTCTTAATCTCAGGAAACAAACTGAGTGTTGCTGGAGTGGTGGGGGGTGGGAGGGATGGGGTGGCTGGGTGACAGACATTGGGGAGGGTATGTGCTACGGTGAGCACTGTGAATTGTGTAAGACTGTTGAATCACAGATCTGTACTTCTGAAACAAATAACGCAACATATTTTAAGAAAAAAGAAGAAGAAGATAGCAGGAGAGGAAGAATGAAGGGGAGTTAGTCAGAGGGGGAGACGAACCAGGAGAGACGATGGACTCTGAAAAACAAACTGAGGGTTCTAGAGGGGAGGGGGGTGGGGGGATGGGTTAGCCTGGTGATGGGTATTAAAGAGGGCACATTCTGCATGGAGCGCTGGGTGTTATGCACAAACAATGAATCATGGAACACTACACCAAAACAAATGATGTAATATATGGTGATTAACATAACAATAAAAAATTAAAAAAAAAAAAAGGAGTGGTGCAAGATGCCCTGAGTTTATGATTTGACAGAGCCAGGAAGAGTGGAGGAGGAGCAGTGGGGGGTGGGGAGATGACTACAAATCAAAACTCCTGGTTCCCTTTTCCATGTCCCCTGATGGCGAAGCATACCAGGAGAATGGGACTAGAGAAGGAGGGTAGGCTCTAACAGGAAATAAGATTACGCCTCACAATAAAATACCTGAGCAAAAGTGAGGCTGCCTAATTCTCCGGAAAAGTTAAGGGCAGCCTAGATGTGGGCTGGCAAAGAGTGGTGCCTCGTCTACCCCAGACGGAGCTGAGCAGTAGGCCGGTTTCTCACGTCACTATGGAGAATTACCAGCTCCATCCTGTGCTCACACGGGAGTGTGGTGTGCGACCTCCAGCCCATCCCCTCAGCCAGGGTGTTGATCTGACCGCGAGAGTCGGGGGGTAAACTCTGAAAACAGTTTCTCTCCCCATACTGATTACGTTTTCTTCCACAACCTTCCCTCAAACCCCAGGAGCCAGTGTCTGTGCGTGTGGTAAAGAGCAGAGCCAACAGCTTAAGTGCCTAACTGCCTGGACCCTGGCGCTAAATCAGCTCCACCTCTCACTTGCTCTGGGGCCTCCCCTCCCTCCCGCCCCCTTCCCCCAACCCGCCTGTTTCCCGTTTCCTCCCGGGGGTTAATACATGCAGACCTCTCAGAGCAGAGCCTGGGGTCAGGGCCCCTAGGAAGGGCTGGTCTGCACGGGCCTCTCCTTCTCCCTCACTGACCCAGGGTCAGGTTTTCTGTTCTCCCCACAGTTGCAATTCCAATTCGGTCCTGCCTGTTTTTCCAACCTATGTAGGAACGCTGGTTAAAGTAGAAATCTGATAGCAGTTTTCAACTCCAGGTTGATTTCCTAGCACAAACAATCCCCTAGAACTGACAGTGAAACAGAATCAGACTGCTCCATATTCTAGCTCCATCATTAAACCCTCTTCTTATCCTTACGGTTTATACGGACAGTAATAAAAATTATTTTCAACCTGTTGCTGGAATTCTTTCTGTTTGGTCATAGGTATAAAATTAATTCCCAGGAGCAATTTGAATGAATTCATTATCTTAGCATTTTACATGGTTTCATGTTGGGCAATCTAAAATTGTTGGTATTTGACCATTCTGACCTACAAAATGCGTTTCTCAGGGTTCAACCTAATTTTTTCGACCACTGATGAAATTCGTACTTATGCAGATGGGGTGGGGGAAAGAGTTGTTTGCTGGGATAACAATAGAATTCCTCTGGGGCTGGGACTGTCTTTCTTTGGGGACACACCTTCATGGTGTTTTATGTTAAAGCTGTGTAAAAGACTAGAGCCTGGAGAAGCTAAAGGGAGATAAAATTGTTCTGCTTAATCAAATCCTGAAGTTCTCAAGATTGTTTTGTTTTGTTTTGTTTTTGTCTATTATCTCAGACAGAGGAATTTCCCCTTTTGTGGCAGGGCAAGTGAGATAGGGAGGCCTGGGTCCCGGGAGAGCAGGCCCTGGTGCTAAGAAAGAAACTGCAGAGTAATGGGCCGCACCGTGTGGCCCTGGGCCAGGAAGCTCCAGGAGCAGACAAGCCCCACACTGGGTTTGAAGCTGAGCTGTTCCCTCCACCATCTCACACAGAGCCCGCTTTCCTTACTGCCTTGTGTGAGTGGTGTTTGGGGAACACCAGCGCCAGAGCCCCGTCTACACTGGGGGGAAAGGCCCTCGGGACCAAGATGGGAAAGGGGATGGTCCGAAGTGCTCTGCACAAACCACTCCTGGGGGCCAGTGACGGGGTCACACCCAAAGGCAAGTATCCCAAGGGACCTCTCAGAAATATTGCACAACTGGGCCAGCATTGGTCATCCTGTACTTTCAAGTGTGATTCCAGAAGCCTGGAGGGCCTGAGGACATCTGGGATCTTTCGTTCTGAGAACTCAAATTATCTGTACCCTTGCATCTTGCTGTCAATATTAACAGGACTTTGCTCTCTTGGGAAAGTCTGACCCAGGAAAAGAAAGCTCCAAATAACTGTTTGTTTCAAGAATTGCCCTGAAAACCCCATTCAAAGGAACACTAAACTATTAGACTTTTCGATAGATAGCATCAACAACTATTTACACCCCAAGACTCTTCGAACCCCTGCCTCAAAACCCTCACATTGTTGTCTGTGTTCATCAAACCTAAACTCTAATATCATGACCTTTACCCAATTTGATCTAAACCCCTCACCCCCTTTATATTGAAAGACTATTTTAAGCCCACACCTAAAGCTCATCAATTCCCCTGACTTTGACTCCCCTCTCTGAGATGCTATTAAAACTGTCAGGGTCATGCTGTCCCTGACCGCAGTAAGCAAGGGACACGGCTTATCAGCAGGTTATATAGTGGTATTTTCAGGGAGCCAGAATTTGTTCAGAGGACCTGTGCTAGGTGCCTGGGGGTGGGGGTCAAAGGTCAACAAAACAGTCCTTGCCTTCATGGAGCCTACATTCGCATGCACAGACACACATTAAACAGCTCATCACAATTAAGTTATTTGATAATCGAGGGAAATTATCTAAACCCCACAGTGGCAAGTGCTACAAAAAAGAAGTACAAAGCCTCAGCCAGTGCAGCCCTGACTGGTCTCCTGGGAAGCAGGGGCTCATGCTGGAGTCACGGGGGCTTAGCCTGCACGGGGAGCTGGAGAGGCGGGGGCTCCTCCCTGTTCATGGCTACAGGTGCTCATTTCCGTGGAGGGGCAGTGCAGGGTCTCAGGAGGGTCTCAGCTTTATTACAAGGGGCCTGCCTTCAGGCAGTGCGAGAAGGGCTGCCCTGGCCCACCGTGAGGGCGTTTCAAAGTCTGGGTTGTGCGCAGCAGTGCCTCAAGTGACAGCAAGCATCGTTCACAGATGGGGACGACTGGGGGTGCTGCCGGGGAGGGTCAGGCAGCAGCGGGGAGAGAGGACTAGACGCGAGCCACAGAGAAGTGTGCCCAAGACGTAATCCAGAGACCTGGGCAGGGAGGAATGGATAGCTGAGGGTGCTTCTCGAGGCCAAGTTAGAAGCCTCTCCAATCCTCCAAAGAATTCCTAGAGGCCTGGACTGATGCCATGGAAGGAGGAATCTTGAAGAGAGGAGACTTGAGCATATAAAATAAATGTCTCCTGGTGTCCTATGATGAGATGCGTGGAGGTAAGGGCAAGGGAGGGAGTGGTTTTAAGTCCTGTCCAGATTCTGGACTCTAGAATAGATTATAAAGGTAGGGCCTGGTGCCCCAGAATATGAAAGAATACAGCCAGTTCCTGCAACAAAGTGCAAGATCGGTCTCAGAAACGCAGGCACAGCCCATGAATAGAACCGGGCCACCAGGTCTGGGCTGACTTGGGCACAGCAGCCGTGGGTGGATTCCCAGCTGCTGCCAGACATTGCGCGAGCCCTCTGATTCCTCTCGAAAGACAAACAAGACTCAGGCAAGCCCAAGTCTGCGGGCAATGGAGGGAGGGATGCAGGAATGAGAATCAAGTCGGAGACAAAAAGTTGAGAAGACGAGGGCAAGTTTGGGGGACGAGGGAGAAAAGCCTGTGCTCAGTGTGGGGACTCATGAAGAGGGAGAGCCAGCTGTGGGCCAGAGGGATGCCCGGGAGGGCTTGGAGCAGGTAAGGGATGGTATTAAAAGCAACGTCTCTGGGCTTCCTCAGCTGAGCTGACTCAGGTCTGCAACAGGACAGTGGCTATAGGAGGGCGGGGCCAGGCAGGAGCACAACCCCACAAAGGCGGGATCCTGGGAGCCTCCCGATGGTGCAGAGGGTGTGAAGGAGAGGAGCGGTTACCGAGACTGACCTTGAAGCCTTCCTTGGTGACAGAACAGAAAGGCCAGGGGCAAGTGGGCTCGGGAAGTTACACTGTCCTCAATTTGGATGCACTGAGTGTGCAGTGAATGTGAGGTCCGAGTGGAGATGGGGCATAACAAGGCCCAGCGGCCATCTGTCTCTCCACTAGTCTGGAAACCAATGGACATCCCAGATCTGACTGACTTGCTTTTGGTCCCCTCAGCGCCCAGCATCTGGTCCACGTGGGATGGCCTCGGTCAACGGCTCATCTGGCTGAATGGGATGCCTGAAGGCAGCTGGAGAGGTGCAGCTCACACGCGCTTATGCTCGGGACCCTCACACCCATGCTGGGAAGTAAGGAGAGGCACCATCAAGCCCACTCCAAAGACGAAGAGTTTAGTAACTTCTCTAGAAAGTAGCAGAGTTGGACTTTGAACCCACTCGCTCTGATACCGGGACTGCACTCCTGACTGAGGCTCGGGGGGGCGTCGCTACAGATGGGCGATCAGCAGACCCGCGTGTAAGAAAGCAGGAGAAACCTCACCCTCCGTACTGGGGAGAGGTGGGAAAACAGACCCGAGAACTGAACTTTGTGCACCTTCCTTTGCCCTTCAGGGTAAAAGGAGTGGAAGAAAATGTTAATTCTTTCCTCTCCTTCATCCCCACCCTCATCTACAGGATAGGCCTCAGTGAGCTACCTCAGCTCTTAGGAATTAGATCTTTCAGGGGCCCTGAAACTTGGAGGCTGTTGCTGAGTTCTTCTCCTGGATGACTCATCTGGGCTGTAGGACAGTCAAAAGTCCACGGTGCTGGATGCTAATTCGCTGAACTTTTGAGTTCTAAAATAAATGAATGAGAATATATCTGTCATTCCTATGGAGGTGACCTTCCAAAATGTCTCTTTATGTCTCTGTCCCCCTACACACACACACACACACACACACACACACATAAAGAATCCTGGGAATGATTTTAAGTGGAATAAGAAGTCCCCCTGTCTCTGGGAGCAGCTGATTTCCATCTCTGAAACAGAGCCTGGTTTGGGATTTCCCATCAGCCCCTTGTTTTCCTCCCCTAAGAGACATTGAGTGTTTAGGTGATTGTGAGATGAGCAGCATCTACCCCTAAAATAAGTGTCTCCTGCCATCATTTGTAATTTAGATGTAGTTAAATTCCCCAAAAGTACAGGGAATAAGCAGCCTTGGGGGCCTAGTGGGGCAGATCTTATCAGAACAAAAGACGATGAAACAATAAAACATAACTAAACCCCCCTTCCTTTCTGTCTCTGCCACTCAAATCACAACACAGACGCACACTTAGAACTAGACAGTGGTTCTCACGAGGGTTCTCCCTCTGTTTCTCTCATCTACTTAAGCATTTTGTTTTTTCCTTTTTTTTTTTTAGTTAGAGAGAGAGAGGCAGTGGGGGGCAGAAGGAGAGGGAGAAAGAATTCCAAGCAGGCTCCACGTTCAGCAGCATAGAGCCCAGCATGGGGCTCCATCTCATGACCCTGAGATCACAACCTGAGCTGAAATCAAGAGCTGGACGCTTAACCGACTCAGCCACCCAGGTGCCCCAACTTAAGCATTTTCTTATTGCACGCTGCAGAGATGGGGGGCAGCTCATGTCCTGCCCAGCCTGGTGCTGGCAGGGTGCCTCCCTGGTGCGCTGCCATTCTCCAAGAGGAAAGCAGCTCATCTATCTGATCTGGTTATTTTACGCAGAAGAAAAAGGAGACTCTGAGTCGAATAGTAGGATTTATATTGAGATAAAAGGCCTTTTTGTTCTTATGATTTGACTCTAATGTGGTTACTATTTTTGCTTAATTCTACACCTGGCCTTTCAGAGGAGCTGACTTTTGCCCAGGACCATCTTGTCAATGTTAACAACTGCCCTATTTGCTCTGGAGAATCCCTCCCCATTTTTGAAATATAGCATCAGAGTCATGGCTGTTGCCTATGACCTTTCCCAACTAAGGAGACACCTGCCATGAGCACCACCCGTGAAGAGCAAGGCCCTGGGCCTCACAATGGGGACATGGGGCATAGCATCAGGGCCCAGCACCACCCAGGCACAGGCCCTGCTGGCATCCAGCAGACCCTTCTCTCCACCATGGCCCCTATTCCCAGGACATCCTGAGCTGTGGACATCAGATATTCACAGGGGGTTGCCTGGGTCACTTTTTCAGGATCTGCTCTGCCCATGTCCTTGACATGCCCATGCAGCTGTAGAAACAGACTGGCTCCCTTTCTGGTCATTTTCTCTTCACCATTCAATTTGCCTAGTTCTGCATCCTTTGGGTTCCTACTTTTTGTCTTACTACTTAACGTGGGCCACCCAACCTGGACCTGAGCCTCTGGGGACTCAGCACTCCCTTGCACACTGGCCATTTCTGAACTGGACCTACCCTGACCCTCCACTCACAGGCGTGGGGTAAGACGGGTCTTTTGAAACACATGATTTAATTGAGTAACTGATTTTCTAGAGCTTATCCAGCATAGAATGTTCCACAGTGAGAACCATAGAACAAAGCACCAAGTTTTTCTTGAGTGTGAAAATTCAGATTCCTAGGCTACATCCCAGACTTCCTGAGTCAGGACCCCTTAGGGGGTGAAGCCAAGGAATCTGCATTTTTACAACCTCTCTAGGTATGTCTTCTACCTACTGAAGTTTGAGAACATGCAGGGCAAAACATACGGTGAGGGCCGGGTCTCAGGAAGCTGGCAATCTTACGGACGTGAAAAGTAGACATAACTGCAATACAAAGTCATTCCTAATATTTCCACAGCAGTTCTGACAAGAGAAACTCTGGGGCCCTTTTGTGCCCTAGGACTCCCATCTCCACAGTTTCTGGCTTCCAAACGGGAGCTCGTTGCCTGCATAGGTAAGTGATTTTCTGCTACTGAGAAAGAATCATTTCCTCATATATCATTCACTCATTCAGCCCAACACATATCAAGTGCCTACTGTGCGCAAGTCCCTGCGACACGCAGGGCATGCGTTCTAGAGCACACAAAGGCTCAGAGTTTCTCTTGTCAAAACTTCTCACTGTAGACAGAAAAAGCCCCAGAAGTTCAGAGAAGGAAATGACTTGCCCCCAATCACATAACTAGCTTCTAGGAGAGGGAGGTAGGGTGGTTAAGAGTTTGGGTTTGTGACTGGGAAACCAGGGTTCGAATCCAGGCTTTGCCAGTTATGAGCTCTGGTGAGTCACGTAAACCTTCATTAGCTCAGGTTCTTCATAGTGAACAGGGATAGTACCCGTGACGAGTGAATACTTGCGAGAGCATATCCCAGGGCCAGGCTATGGGGAGCCTTGATCAGTGTCATTCAGATCAGCTCATTGCCCCCAAGAGCACTTTGCCCTCAGGGCTAGGAATAGCTCTCTACCTGTGCCTGCTTCTGGTTGTGCCTACTTATGGCTGCGTGTGCTCCTGGACTGATTATAATTCATGCTTCTGTCTAGTGCAAAGCCAAATCCAGGCCAAATCCAGATTGTCAAGGTCACCATGAAGTTTTCCAAGACAGGCCAAGCATTTAGAGCAGACCCAGCCCAACAGCCCAGCTCTGCATACACATCAAAATAATGCCAAGAATCAAGGGACTAATTCATGTCGTGAACATTGCATTCTCTTCTCTCATTGTTCTAGATGTTCCAAATGAAGAGCAATCCTTTGAACTGATTCTGGACAAATCATCAGTCCATTCTTTCATTTTATTTGACATTTGTAAAAACAAACAAAAAACAGGAAGGTTTTCCCCGGGAGCTCACAGACCCACAGCTGAATTTCCAAGTCCAGTTCTAGCCCCATCAGTGCCAGGACTGCATTATGCAAGAGGTGGTGACACACAAGACCACTGCATCACCCCAGTGTATCCAAGCCCAGCTGTCTCAGAGACAGGCTGGCCCAAGCGGGCTCTGAAGGGCAAGGACCCTCGGGGTTGGGGGTCAGTTGTGCAGCCCAGGAGGCTCTGCGTCTGGCAGCTGCTGCCCAGCCCCCACACAAACACAGGAAAGCCAGATGGGTGGGGGGCCAGGAGGAGGAGCCTAGCTGGACCAGCCTCTGCTATCTAAACCCACAGAATTCTGATTGCTGACCTGACACAGACAGCTCTTAGCACAGATCTCAAAGCAAAGGAGCCGCAGAGAAATGAAGGATGGCCTGGAAAAGACCCTTATTTGGACTCAAAGCCCCTGAGCAAGGGTAGTATGAGTTCTAAGATCAACAAAAGGGACTCGGGTTCATCTACATGGGGGCTAGATTCGGGCTGGGGCTAGGCAAGAACTCCATCAGGAGGCTCTTAAACTGGGCTACCAAGCAGGAAAAGGAGAAGCATCTATCCAGCAGAAGTCTAGCGAGTTCGATCAGGATAAACACCCAAATCAGGAAATTCACAAAATATGCTCCCCATTAAATGATGGCATGTTTTTTACCTGAATTATTCACAATTATCCAGACAATCTACATTCTTATTTCCTGACCTCAGTATATGGCACTTTCAGCTCTCAGTACATCTAAGCAACTCTTTCCCAGGAATGCACTGATTGTGGGGAAGAAAGAAGTGGCCTCCGGGAAGTCCGTGCGGAGCCTGCCAAGATCGGCGTGGGCCAGCTTCTCGGGCGGCCTGACGGGACATTGGTGTCTCTGCCGCGTGATGTGGTCAGCAGTCCCACCGCGCACAAGATTCACCTGTGAGTGGCGCTGGAGCCCATGGCTGCTATTATAGCAGAGAAATCTAATGTTAGTTACATTTTTTAATTTGTATTTTTATCACAGCAGGAGATGCACACCATTTTTAGTTTAAAATGGTACCACAAGTCCTACAATGAAAAAGAAGGGTCTCCTGACACATTTTCCTCATCAGCTGAGCCCCTCAATCAGAGGCAGCCCTTTCAGCTTTTTTTTTTTTTTCTGAAATTTGCCTCTGTATTTTTAAATGCTACACTTACCAGGCTCCTTTAAAATGTGGCAGTTTTAAACATCATCTACTGACTTTTTATTTCATGGGATTGGAATCTAGCTCCCTTCTCTCAATATCTCCCCCTTTCACTTCCACTCCCTCACCTCCATCCTCTTGATGGACTTATATTCACAGTTTGGGGCCCAATGAATAGTTAATGGTCCCACTATGAACAACCATGTAAATATGGCTCAATACTGAACCGTATAATGTACTATAATTATAATTTAGTTGTAGTGCAATGTATTGTTTCTCTGGAGGTAGCAAGTATACTAGATAGTATTTACATCATTGTCCATCTCCCTCACTGATTCTTAAATTCTCTGAGCAAAGCTACAAAATTCCACCAGTATAGACAAAGACATCAGGTAATGTATCCGTTTTTTGCTTTTTGTTTTTCTTGGCAATATCCCTCCAGAAGGGCAACATGGAGCCACCCCATGGCCACCTGGACGGGCTATTCTCCAGGCCTTGCTCCACACACCTGGGCTCCTTCTTCCACATGCTGGGGATTCCCCCGTGATGCTCTTGTGGGGGACCCCCTGTTTCTTGACTTCCAAATCATATTTTTCTTGGTTCACTTTTTCTTTTGGTTAAGGACTTAAGAAAAGGTACAAGGGAAATATATATATTTTTTTCTTTTTTAAGGATTTTATTCGAGAGACAGAGAGAGAGAGAATGAGCGGTGGGGAGGGGCAGAGGGAGAGAAAAAGAGAAGCAGACTCCCTCCCGAGCAGGAAGTCCGATGCAAGGCTCAACTCCAGGACCCTGTGATCATGACCTGAGCCGAAGGCAGACTCCTAATCGAGGGAGCCACCCAGGCGCCCCGGGAAATATAGATTTTTGAGAGCTTGCCTGTCTGACTATACCCAGTGGACTGTACATAGGATTCTAGGATGGAAATCATCTTCTCTCAGAATTTTGAGGACTTCCTCCTCTGTTTTCTAGACACCAATGGGACAGCTGAAAAATCCAATAGCACCCAAACTCTCAATCTCTTTAAGGGAGATTTTTCCCCCACTGTGGACAGTTTTAGGATCTTGTCCTTATCCTTACCCCTGAAAATCCATGCTTGGTAAGGGAGTTTCTCACTTGTTGTATGATGGGCATTCATGGGCCTGATGCCTCAGGTCTTCCATTTCTGAGATTTTTATTTAAACGACGCTTTGGCAAACACTTCCTCATCCTCACGTGGAATCCCTTTTAGTAGGATGTTGGGTGGGCCTTGTGGACAGATCATTTTCTTTTCCTGTCTTTTTCTCTTATTTCTTTGTATTTTTACTCTAGCTCCTGGGAGATTCCCTCACCTTTATCTTATAATAGTTCCTTTGGTTACTTGTGCACATTAAATTTTTGGTCAAGTCATTTTCATTTTTTTTTCTTTAAACTTTTTATTGTTATGTTAGTCCCCATACATTACATCATTAGTTTTTGATGTAGTGTTCCATGATTCATTGTTTGCGTATAACACCCAGTGCTCCACGTAGAACGTGCCCTCTTTAATACCCATCACCAGGCTAACCCATCCTCCCTCCCCTCTAGAACCCTCAGTTTGTTTTTCAGAGTCCATCGTCTCTCATGGTTTGTCTCCCCCTCCGATTTACTCCCCTTCATTCTTCCCCTCCTGCTATCTTCTTCTTTTTGTTTTTTTCTTAACATCTATTGCATTATTTGTTTCAGAGGTACAGATCTGTGATTCCACAGTCTTGCACAATTCACAGTGCTCACCATAGCACATACCCTCCCCAATGTCTATCACCAGCCACCTCATCCCTCCCACCCCCCCCCCCACCACTCCAGCAATTCTTAATCTCAGGAAACAAACTGAGGGTTGCTGGAATGGTGGGGGGTGGGAGGGATGGGGTGGCTGGGTGATACACATTGGGGAGGGTATGTGCTATGGTGAGCGCTGTGAATTGTGCAAGACTGTTGAATCACAGATCTGTACTTCTGAAACAAATAATGCAACATATGTTAAGAAAAAAGAAAAAGAAGAAGATAGCAGGAAGGGAAGAATGAAGGGGAGTAAGTCAGAGGGGGAGACAAACCATGAGAGACGATGAACTCTGAAAAACAAACTGAGGGTTCTAGAGGGGAGGAGGGTGGGGGGATGGGTTGGCCTGGTGATGGGTATTAAAGAGGGCACATTCTGCGTGGAGCACTGGGTGTTGTGCACAAACAATGAGTCATGGAACACTACATCAAGAACTAATGATGTGGGCGCCTGGGTGGCTCAGTTGGTTAAGCAACTGCCTTCAGCTCAGGTCATGATCCTGGAGTCCCGGGATCGAGTCCCACATCAGGCTCCCTGCTCAGCGGGGAGTCTGCTTCTCCCTCTGACCCTCTTCCCTCTCGTGCTCTCTATCTCTCATTCTCTCTCTCTCAAATAAATAAATAAAATCTTAAAAAAAAAAGAACTAATGATGTAATGTATGGTGATTAACATAACAATAAAAAATCTGCTCTCAAAAAAAAAAAGAATTCCTCATATCAGTGAGGTCATAGGATACATGTCTTTCTCTGATTGACTTATTTCACTCAGCATAATACCCTCCAGTTCCATCCACGTCATTGCAAATGGCAAGATCTCATTCCTTTTGATGGCTGCATAATATTCCATTGTGTATATATACCACCTCTTCTTTATCCATTCATCTGTCAATGGACATCTGGGCTCTTTCCACAGTTTGGCTATTGTGGACATTGCTGCTATAAACATTGGGGTGCATGTACCCCTTCAGATCCCTACAGTTGTATCTTTGTGGTAAATACCCAGTAGTACAGTTGCTGGATCATATGGTAGCTCTATTTTCAACTTTTTGAGGAACCTCCATACTGTTTTCCAGAGTGGTTGCACCAGCTTGCATTCCCACCAACAGTGTAGGATGGTTCCCCTTTCTCTGCATCGTCATTTTCATTTTTAAATACCAATTTTAAAGCCTAAAAACTTACGATTGCCACCAACAAGTCCACAAAACATTCTTTTCCTTTTGAAGCTTTTGTGATACATTGTTTTCATCAGGCAACTTTTTCCTCTTGAACAAACAACTCAAATTGTCCATCAGGACACACAGTGTCAAGTTAGTTCTTTGGCTTTGGTGGGACTTGGGGGCAGGTATGGGATAGAATGTTCTTTTAGCCTCTGAGTTTCCTGGACAGACATTTTGACCTCGCTGCCTCCATCAGCCTTCTTGTTAACTGTCTACAGACACCCAGAACGACAGACCCTCTCCCATCCCTGCCTGTAAAACTCTCCCAGGTAAGATGATCTGGAGAGCCCTGTCAGAAACCATGCCAATGTTGGCATCATCACCAGACTTGAAGACTTTGTGCCTCTTCCAGCTTCTGACCAGGTCAACCTTCTCCTTGCGAAGAACCATGGCTGTGCAGCCCCAGGGCTTACCCAGTTCTGATTTGGCTTGTTTGGTGCAGGGTTGTCACCTGCGCAGAAAAGCTGGCAGCTTCCATGGGAGAAGAGGTCATTCTTGCTGCAACAAGTATGCCTGATGGACATGTTTTTGATGTTGAAGCCCACATTATCATGAGGCTGAACTTTGCTTCAAGTGAAACATTTTGATGGACTCCTTGGTTGTGATTTTGACTGAGTAAAGGTGACCGCCACGTGTGGAATGTCAGTCTCCACTTGACCCACAGGGACAGCACCAGTTGCCCTGGAGGAACAGACAGAGGCCCTATCAGTAGGAGGAGGTCAGTAGTCAGCCCTGGTGGCCATTCTCACAGTGACATCCAATCCCTGATAGGACTTGGCTCCCACACATTGTCACCTGAAAGTAACATAAATGCTAGTGGATCTGGGTTGTAGCAATTTTTGTAAATGTACATCTGACTTCTTTAGTGACTTCCTCATATTCTGCTTACTCTCCCCTCATGTCACTAGCCACATATTCATCACCATCAGGCAACAATCAGGAGAGTCAACCTGAGATGTGGATATGACCGTGTTTTTGGTAAAGTGTTCTGAAGTGTGGTAGGTCAAATAATGGCTCCCGAAGATGTCCATGTCCTAATCCCTGCACCTGTGAATGTGTTACATTAAAAACAGAGAACCCAGGGGAAGTGGGTGGCAGGACGATGGGGTCACTGGGTGATGGCATTAAGAAGGGCACTTGATGTAATGAGCACAGGGTGTTGTATGCAACTGATGAATCACTAAATTCTACCCCTAAGACTAATAATACACTGTATGTTAACGAACTTGAATTTAAAAAAAAAAAGGTAGAGAACCCAGCAGATGTCAGAGAGATGGGAAGACGGCAAAAGAGGCAGGAGAGGTTGGAAGACTGAGAGAAACTTAGCCCATCATTACTGGCTTGAAGATGGAAGAAGGAGGCCATGAACCAGGAAATGCAGGGAGCTTCTCAGTTCTGGGATTGGCTCTCAGCAGACAGCCAGCAAGGAAATGGGAACCTGGGTGCTACAATCCCAGGGAACTGAATTCTGCTAAGGACCTTAATGCTCAAGGAAATGGATTTTTCCTCAAGCCTCCAGAAAAAGAAAGCAACCCTCTTGACACCTTGGTTTTAGCCCAGTGAGACCTATGTAGAACACATTTAAAATAATGCATTTGTGCTGTGTTCAGCCCCTAAGTTTGTGGTTATTTGTTATAGCAGCAAGAGGAAATGCATACTGCACTTGTCAACGTGGTCACATTGTACTTGCTGGTTTCAAACTTCCACAAGGAGTCATCAGTGGGGATTTGTGTTCCTACTTAGTTTTTAGTTTGTTTATGACCTGGTTGTGTTTGAAGAAGCCCCTTGCATATCCCTGGCCTTCCCACTTTCTTACTGATTCCACTATATTTGAGATCAGGCAGACAGCAGAGGTTGACTTGCCTCAATGTATGGGTACAAGGATTTGGAAGCTGATGTGCCTCCTTTTCCTTTGGGTTTGGGCTTAGTGATGTTTTCATACCTTTATTCTAATAACAAGCAAAAACATTTGTTTTAATTGGTATTTCTGCTACTATATTTTTTTAATTTTGAAGAGATTCCTTTCTTTTTCTCCAAAGTTTTGTGTGTGTGTGTGTGTGTGTGTGTGTTTATTGGCATACTGTTCTTGTTTCATAGATACAAAATCCTCTTATCTCTTGATTTTTCTTTTCTTCCAGCATTGTCTCTTGTTTCCTCTAACATTCCTTTTTTTTCCATCTGTTTTGTTTCTTGCCTCTCATGATAAAAACTTTCTTGAGGTGTCTGGTGACATCTCTTTTTGCTTGACGTGAGATATTAAAAAGTTGATGGGAGCTAGCACCTGGTGGACTCTACCACCCAGGGTGGTGGTCAGCCTGCCCCTTTGTTCCCTTGAGAAACCTTCATGTTCTCCTACGTCTACATCCCTCTCTTGGGCTAAGAGAGACAAAGGTCATATACACTTGCAGAGCAGATTAACAGCAGGTCAGTTGGTTTTGAAACTGCATATTTCATGTCTCAGTTTTTTTATTAATCAAAGTGTCAAAAGGGCTTTTCTGCTTCCTCTCATCTCCCCAGCTGCTGCGGGCACATTGCGATCACTGAGTCACACGAACAGGTAGGGTCCAGGGAAGGGAATGTGCGGGACCCACCTCAGAAGATGGGTGGGTCAGGCCTTTCTCAATTCAGGAGCAGAGAGCAATTCTCCAAGACCCACAACATCTCAGGGGGTTGGGGACCAACACCCCACACGCCTTCCTTACAGCTTTTTATCAACAAGTTAAATGAAAGGCACCTGGGTAGCTCAGTCGGTTGGGCATCTGTCTCTTGATTTTGGCTTGGGTCATGATTTCAGAGTTGTGAGATTGAGCCCCATGTAGGGCTCCCCGCTGAGCGGGGAGTCTGCTCGAGATTCTGTCTGCCCCTACCCACCCCACCCCCACTGTTCACATACTCTTTCTCAAATAAGTAAATACATCTTTTTTTTAATAAGTTAAATGAAATAATTTATATGAATATGCTCTCTCTCTTTCGGTGGGAGGTTATTTCCTTTTTGAAACTTTTGGAAGTGCAAACTATTCACAAAAATGTACACAGCTTGCAGTGAGCTAATTCAAAGTGAATTAGCTCATGTAACCATCGCCCAGCATCAGAAAAAGAACACCACCAGCCCCCCAGAGGCCCCCTGCATTCCCTCCTCCCATCATGATGCCCAGTGAAAACCACTCTCTGGTCTTCTAACAAAGTAATTATGCAGTAATTATCATATAAGTAATTATTATGTGAATAAATCATACAGTATATAATCCTCTGGGTCTAGATTATATTTGTGAGACCCACCCACACTGTCATGTACAGCTGTCATTCTGAATGTTTTTAAACTGCACAGCAATAGTTACATTTGGTTTTAGCTGTACCACTCAAATGCCATTTTTTTAAAGATTTTATTTATTTATTTGACAGAGAGAGACACAGCAAGAGAGGGAACACAAGCAGGGGGAGTGGGAGAGGGAGAAGCAGGCTCCCTGATGACCTGAGCGGAAGGCAGACACTTAACGACTGAGCCACCCAGGCGCCCCTTCAAATGCCATTTAAAACAATCATTTCTTCTACTTGTCTTAAAAGCTACCAGCAGGAGCAAAGATTTATTTTTTAAACATATTCATATAATGGTTCTAAAATTCTTTCCTTTATGAAAAAGAAGTGGCAAAGGAGCCACGATTTGTCCTTCTCCTCAGAGCGTGTCAAATTCTCCAAGTGCCTAATGGGTTTTGTCTGAGCATCTTCTTGCCTGCTCCATTCCCTCAAGTCCCCAAGAGGGCCCTCTTTCTGGAGGCAGACCCTCCCCCCAGAGAAGCATCCTCTGATTACCCTAAGAACTGAGAAGAGAACAATGACAGGAACTGATCTTAAATGCTGGGTTTTTAAAATCTATATGTATGTAGTAATGTAAATTAGCAGGCCCTGCTGTCTATCTCGGGGGGAAATATAAAAGATGAAAATGAATGGGCACAGCCTAACTACATGCTTATACCAGAGTCTACCATCCGGTATAGAGATCACTAAAATTAATGAAACTTTTATTTAGCTAATGAAATAGCCTGTGGCCAGATCAAATACCGGCAAAATTCATTAACTTCTAATTGAGGATGGAGGAAAGCCAAATTGAATTTTATAGGCTAACATTTTCTCAAACAAAGCAAAATTAAGCCACGGCCAAAAGAAACAGGAGATATTGGAAACTTAACAGCAAGCTGCTGATACTTCCTTTCTTTTTACCCCCGTGTTACACGCTGTGCTTCGCCGTTGTACGAAATCCTATTCTCCCTTAGCAAAGAGACCCCACAGATGCTATAAAAATCTCTGTAAAGAGGGGCGCCTGGCTGGCCCAGTCAGAAGAGAGTGCGACTCGATCTCAGGGCTGTGAGTTTGAGCTCCACGTTGGGTGTAGAGATCACAAAAAAAAGAACCTCCGTAAACAAGTAAAGTACCTAGAACAGTGATATGGTTATTACCTAAATAGCACTTCATAAAACAGCAGACAGTTTTTTCCTGCAGAGCAAAGGCAACTGGCTGAGCCCAATTCTCAGATGCCCTGTGCCACACCTACGAGGAAGACCCAGGGCAGTCACCGCCTCTCCCTCAAGCACTCGTCCCTTTATTGCCCCATTCCCGCTTGCCTTTTACAGTATGTGCTGTCGAAGTGGACTGCACCCTTCTGGCAAAGAAACCAACTCAAGGGCTTTCCTTCCTGAAACAGAAATCCCAACCAGTGGCAGCACTTGGGGAAATGTGGGGACCCTGATGAGGAGTTCAAGCTGGCAAACAGGAGATTCTCGGGGGCATAGCAAGTGCACGCTGCCACTGGCTGGCCCCACAAACTGGGATTAGCCCAGCAGATGCAGCAAGGCCCTTTGGAAACATAGAATTGCTTGGTCTTGGCTCCTCGCCCAGCAGCTAATTCATCAAAGGCGGAAGTGACCCTGTGAACCACTCCTCTGCCACTTTGAGGGCAGGAGAAGCGAAAATAAGGATGATACACTGCTTCGGGAAAAGTCAGATGAGAAAGCGAGAACATAGCTAACCCGGAGCAGTTTCCTAGAAGCAAGCATCTCAGTGTAGACCTCTGGGAAATCGCTTTCTCACGTATCTCAAGAACAGAAAATACACAATATGATACATACATTCCGGAGTTAAAGCTGACAACTTTCACCTCACACCTTTGAACTTCCTTTTATTGTTTTCTACTCCAAAACGCTCATGGTAATTTGAATGACCACAGGTAATATCTCCCAGATTCTGATCTCTAACCAGACTGTGGGCCGCGATTCTTCCTGAGCACCGTCATGGGATTCATCTGCCCAGAGCAAGGCAACCTCCCTTCAATATTCCCTCAGTGGTTCTCTCTACTCAGCAAGTGCAAAAGCTCCTCCACTGAGCACACAGGGCCCTTCACAGTCCGACAGCACACCTGCCTCGACCTCACCCCCACCACTTCCCAGCAAAGCCTTCCAGTCCAGCCTGCCTGGGTCCCTGCAGCAGCCCCTGCAGAGCGTGCTTGGTCCCGGCTTTATTCAAGTCTACTCTCCTCCCTGGCCTCAGTTCTGTTGAATTCCAGTGGCTTGTCATGCTGCAACCCAGATATTATTATCTCTGCCCGTGGGCTCCTGGGCCGGGCATGCTTGGCAGGAGCCCTACACACGAGAAGGGACTTCACATTCTCGAGGCCAGACTAGACCAAGGGTGATGCTCATCCAGGATAGGCAGAGAAAAATTCCAAGTCCTAGCCCAAAGTCATAGGAGCCAATACGGCATTTAGCTTCAGATCCCTGGACACACTGTGGGACACCAGCCGCCCCTCCCCCATGTGGGTGACATGTGGCCCCTCTGGCCCTGGTCGATGGAATGAGGATGGAAGTGACAATGTTGAACAGTATTCTTTCCGCTGTTTTGCCTTGTTTTGCAGACCATTGGCATACACAATTTGACTTGATTTCTTTTCTCCCCTCTAATTACAGTTGGTATATTTATTTGATATTTGGTCACTCCCGGCCACAAGCTATTGACAAATGAAACACAGACTTCATTTATTTTAGTAATCTTGTAATAGTACTGAGTGATGGTATCTGAGAGGCAGGATCTAGTGTGAGCAAGGAGCTCTGAGTTCTTGGGTCAGTTTTGTGACTGGAAATAGCATATGCCTCTTCTTGTTTAATTTCAGTAAACTTTTACTTTAGGATATTTTTCAATTTACAGACAAGTTCCAAAGATAGCACACAGAATTTCTTCAAAACCCTCCTCCGTTCCTTCTATTGTTAACATCTTACAGTAATATGCCACATTTGTCATAACTAAGGAGCCAGCCTTTGTACATCACCGTTAACCAAATTCCACATGTTATTTGGATTTTACTACTTTCCCCCAATGTCCTTTTTCTGGCCCAGGGTCCCCCCTACAATACCACATCACATTTGGTTGGCATGTATCTTTAGCCACCTCTATGTTGTGACAGTTTCTCAGACTTCCCTTGTTTTTGGTGACCTGGATAGTTTTGCGGAGTCCCGGTCAGGGATTTTGTAGAATGTGCTTCAACTTGAGTTTATCTCATGCTTGTCTCATGATTCAACTGGGGTTATGGTTTTAGGGAGAAAGACCACAGACGCCAAGTGTCCTTCTCATCACAACATATCCAGGCCACCTGCCACCACTGTGACTTACACTGATGATGCTGGCCTTCATCACCTGGCTGATGAGGTGTTTGCCAGGCTTTTCTAGGAAGCTCCTTTTCCTCCCTTTTCCATACTCTTGGAAATGAGTCACCGAGCACAGCACAAATCAAGGGCTGGAGAGCTAAGCTCCAAGTGACAAATTCTAGTGGCCTTCAAAGATTGGCTAAACTGTCATCTCTTTTATGAAATCTTTGTTGTCTCTTTCCCCATTTCAGGCAGAATTAATTATTCCCTCCTTCTCCAATTTAGAAAAATCATATTCATCCTTTAATATCTGACTCAAGAATCACCTCTATTATTAACATTTGTCTTTTTTTCCTTCCTTCCTTCCTCCTGCCCTCCCTCCTCCCTCTCTCTCCCCCCATCTCTTTCTTTCCATTTTTCTATAAAAATGTAAGTTGAACCCTATACTTTCGGTAGGGATACAACAAAGTAGACCTTGTCATTGTTCTCATGCAGTCTCTAGTCTACCAGAAAGGACAGACACATAACTAAATAAGAGCAAGCTCCCTCCAGAAGGAACGGTTGTCAGTCTCCTTGGGTGCTCTGTCAAGGCTCTGGATCCCAGGCTCCATCTACAGAATTCCTCTCCTTGTACAGGAACGCCTCATCCAGCTTCCTGTCTCAGGAGGGAATTGTGAGCTTCTTAAGGATACAGATGATCTTAGTCATCTCTGAATTTACAATGCCTATGATCATGCCTGGTACATAATGAATGATCAACAAATACTTGTCACAGTGAATCTAAATAAATTGATATTATATGTTCTGTCTTGTAGGGTTTCTTGCTACTTGGTGAATTTTTGCATGAGACTTAAGAAACAAGCTTCCTGGCTAAAGCCAGCTCATAGGGGAACAACTGTATTTTATTTTTATTTTATAGCTTTTTTCACTTAATAAAAATAGGATCCATATCTAAAAAGAGGCAAAGTTTGTACACTGTTGGAAAAGAAGAGTTTTTCTGAGTTTTCTTCTGTTCAGAAATCTCCTAGACCTTTCCCATTGCAATGAATTGTGTATCTAAAAATTATAACTACAGTGATGGATTAATATTACATTTTTTGTAATAGTTACATGAACCAACAATAATAATAAACCTCATATTCTGTGAAAATGGTAAGAGAGTTAATCAGAATCTTACAAAGACTCAAAATATTTTGAGAAAATGATAAGTACAAAACAGAAGTATTCAACTTACTTATTGCATAATTAAGTTTAAAAATTCCAATCTAGGGGAGCCTGGGTGGCTCAGTCGGTTAAACATCTGCCTTCGGCTCAGGTCATGATCCCAGGGTCGTCAGATGGAGTCCCACGTTGGGATCCCTGCCCAGCAGTGAGTCTGCTTCTCCCCCTCCCTCCCGCTCATGCTCTCTCTCACTATCTCTGTCTCTCTCAAATAAATAAAGAAAATATTTTTAAAAATAAAATAAAATAAAAATTCCAATCTAGTTGCAGGTTATTTTTTTTTAAAGATTTTACTTATTTATTTGACAAAGAGAGAGAGAGCACAAGCAGGGGGAGTGGCAGAGGGAGAAGCAGACTCCCAACTGAGCAGGGAGCCCAATGTGGGGCTCAGTCCCAGGACCCTGGGATCATGATCTGAGCTGAAGGCAGACGCTTAACCATCTGAGCCCCCCAGGCGCCCCCCAATCTAGTTGCAGGTTATTATTTGTCTGTCGGGCCAGCTCAAGGATCTACTGTAATTGCCAGGTGAAGAATCACACTTTCTTTTTTTTAGAAACTGATGTTCATTTTCCCTCAGCCTCATTTCCACGTTCTGTCTGTCCAGAGTCTGCGTGAGGACAGAGTATGACCGCTTTGCAGCTGTGTGCGTCATGTCGTGGCCTGGGCAGTAGGGCAGGAGCCGGGCTTCAGTAGAGAGCTGACCGTGGACAACCTCTGGCTGAGAAGCAGAAATTCAGGAGCTGGGCAGGTCAGTACCCCCTGAAACTCACTGGTCGCAGTCTGTATAGAAAGGTCCTGTTCTTCCTTTTCAATCTCTGCAGTCTCTGCAGAAGTAGAGACCAGGTGTAATTTTCCATGGCTGGTGGCAACAGCTGAGACAAGCTGCAGAGAAGCCTGGGGGAGGGGCGGGTCGTGTTGTTGGGGGTGGAGCAGAGCCCGCTGTTGGGGGACCCATGGCTGGGCCTACTGAACCTTCAACTATTGTGTAAAGAGATGCTGTCAAAGTAAAATAATAATAGTAATAATGCTAGCAGGCACTTATATAACCGTTACTATGAGCCAGGCAGTGTTCTCCCAGCTACATTAACACATTGTGAGCTATTTTTTTCTAATACCGCACACACCCCCTACCCACTGCCAAAATGCAAAAGACTGCTAACTCTTAGATATTTCTGCCAAGAATCCATTTTCCTTTCAGGCTCTTTAAAATTCAGCTCTTAGCATACAAGAAAACAACAACAATGAAACGAGAGCTACATTAAGAGAGGTTATCAGGGACTTTTAAAAAAATGTATTTACATAATGTAATGAAACTCATGAAATTTTCTTCTAAGAGTCACAATAGGTTAAATGACCAAAAGCCAAAATCAAGTGATCCTTGTGAAGAAATAACATATAGCAGGGTTTCTGGGTGGCTCAATTGGTTAAGCGTCTGCCTTGGGCTCAGGTCCTGGAATCGAGCCCTGTGTCAGCCTCCCTGCTCATGGGGAGTCTGCTTCTCCCTCTGCCTCTGCCCCTGCCCCTGCTCATGCTCTCTCTCTCAAATAAATAAATAAAATCTTTAAAAAGAAAATATGGGCGGCTGGGTGGCTCAGATGATTAAGCGTCTTCCTTCGGCTCAGGTCATGATCCCAGGATCCTGGGATCGAGTCCCGCATTGGGCTCCCTGCTCAGCGGGGAGCCTGCTTCTCTCTCTGCCTCTCTCTCTCTCTGTCTCTCACAAATAAATAAATAAAATCTTAAAAAAAAAAAAGAAACAAATAACATATAGCTAAACTGTAAATTCTTTTTGGATCTCACACTGTTATAAAGTTTTCCCTCACACAGAAGTGAAATTTTCTTCCCTGGAATATCCTTCTTTGTTCTCTGTGATCTCTCTTAGACCAACTCAAAATGCATTTAAGCAAACATAGCAGTCATTTGTCCTGCATGAATTCCTTTCTTCCTTGCTACATCTAATCAATTAGAGGTCTTCTTTACATGAGATGTGTATATGTGTAGAAAATATATATTTACAGAAATGTATGCACCGTGTGGTTCAGCAACGGGTATTCTACGTGTGGCTATACAACTATACGACACTGGCCTTGATAAAATCCATATGAGAAGTGCTTTGGCGACAGGCCCTCTTCAGTGACACTGTCCTCACAGTGACAGCCTCCTTCCTCCTTGGGGTGCAGTCAGCATGCACGTCCTTTGAGTTTTACTTTTCTCACAAGTAAATTCCATCACCCCAGTGTTTTTGTCTTTGGTTTGAATTTTTTTTTCCAGATTTTATGGACAATCTGAACAGCAGTAATCATAGGGGACATAATGAAGCTGGGGATCAATCAGTGTCCCAGCAGGAAAGAGATGACCCCCTCAAAGAGGCAACCAGAGACTTTAGAAGAGTCAGGAGAGGATTTAGGAAACCAATGAGCCGAGGTAAAGCCCCCAGGGCGAAGCAAGAAGCAGAAGCTTACCACCCTTAGGCCTGGAGGGTCAAGTAGGGAGCATCGATCAGAATTCTGAGCAATGGCTGCAGACAGGCCCTGGGGGTCCAAAGGAGGAGCCACTGAACGCTGCAGGCCCACCATCTGTTAGGGAGGGAGCCAGGCAAAGAAGCCTCCAGCCTCGCTCCCCCAGTGCCTGCCATCCGGCAAACCCAACAGGAAGCAGAGATCCAGGGGATGAGGAGGAAGAGGTCCACTCTCCTGTCCACACAGCAAAGCTGAGAAGGGCAGCCAAGAGATCTAGAAGAGCAAACAGAAAACTCAGCCCAGCAGGAAATGCACACACCATGTGCTTCACGAACATCTTGCCAAATCCGTGAACGGATGACAAAGGAGGTGCTCTGGAAATATAAGGTATTATAACTAACAGGAGAGCATTCATGATTTCTGGGTTTTTAAACAAGCAACACATCACATATTACTATTATCGAAAACTCCCTCTTCCTAGAACAATGTCTGTCTTTTATTAATCAGTAACTATTAAGGAAGAGTCTGATAAGTCTGATTTTCTTCTCCACTAATCCATCCCTAACCCATGCACGGAGGAATTGTCTTCAGAAGGAAGTTTCTAATGCCTTTAAGCACCTATTCGTATAAGCAAATGAAATACAGAGAACCAAGATCTACAAGGCAGACTCCTCTGGCTCCAGTCCCCGTTCTGTCACTTGTGTGTCCTAGGGTAGGTCCCCTGCATTCTGCATGCCTCAACGTCCTCAGCTGTAACACAGGGGTAATAATAGTGTCTAAGAGTCACACTTTGTAGTGGCTATCCTGCCTTCATCAAACACTGTTATAGAGCACTCGGTATGTTTCATATAGGCAATAACTTTTATGATTCCAACAATTCAAAAGCTCCTGCTTTGATCTGTAATCTCTACTTGATCTCACTACCTAGTTATTAAAATCCACCTTTCTATCTAACCCTTCGGACTGACACTTTAGCTCTGTTCTTCAGTTCTAGAGATTGTAACTAGAGTAGGGCCGCCAGATAAAACAAAGGATTTTGAAATATAAATATAAATAAATACACATAATAAAATACCAAGTCAAAAAAATGTGAATTTCAGACAGACAACCAATAATTTTTTAGTATAAGTATGTTGCAAATATTGCATGGCAACCCTACATTGGAGGCCACCTCTCAAATCACCCTCGAGTCCAGCTTGGCCCCTTCAGTGCCACGGTCTTCTCCTTCTCTGGGCAGCCCCAGGACCTGAGCACCAGCTCACCATCTCTGCCTCCCCAAAAGGGAGGTTTGGACAGAAACCCCCCGGCTGGGAATGAAGGGATCATTTTGCCCTCACTCGAGGGCACGGGTATCTTGGTGTCTGTTCTCAATATTGGACTAGCAAGATAAGCTGAATGAATAGAAGGAAAGTTTGATGGTCATCTTTTGTTCTCTGAGGATCTTCCCAAATTCCACCTTGGATGTCATGAGAAAGAAGTTTCCTCTCCCATCGCTTGTCAGTGGACTTTCCATAAACTTAAATGGGCTCTCTTTGCTTCGTGAAAGGATGAAAGTAGGGCCAGTCCTTCCAGTTTCTGGTTTGATAAGGACAGTTGGGAATCTGAAAGGCCTTGTTCCCAACGCCTCTTAATTATACACCGTTCCTCTGTACTTACTTTCTGAATGCTAGCATAGTCTGAGCCAGGTTCTTTAGGCCAATAATCTGGAGGCAGGTGGCCATGAGGTTGCTGGTCCTACTACAACCACACACGTATGTCCTCTGTTGTATGTAATGAGTTCAATAGCCTATCTCCACTCTCTCCCTCCCGCCACACACTGTGACCAGGGCAAAATCCCTACATTCTCTAGATAAGCACATCCTCTATGTTTGTAAGAATTTTTTTTTTAAAGATTTTATTTATTTATCTGACAGAGAGAGACACAGCGAGAGAGGGAACACAAGCAGGGGGAGTGGGAGAGGGAGAAGCAGGCTCCCCACTGAGTAAGGAGCCCGATGGGGGACTTGATCCCAGGACCCTGGGATCATGACCTGACCTGAAGGCAGATGCATAACGACTGAGCCACCCAGGCGCCCCCATGTTTTTAAGAATTTAAGAGAAGTTTCTACCCTCCACTGATGATCATTTTATTTCATGCACTCAAATCCCCTGGCTCTGCCATTTTCTAGTCATTGAACTTGGACAAATTACTTAAGCTCGCTGAGAGATGTAGAAAATAAAAGTTACCCTGGGGTTGTTTTGAAACTTAAATACAATTATTTAAAACACTGTCAAGTACATACTAGAGTCCAATACATATCACTGTTTTCATGACTGAGCTTTGAGCACACGGACCTCTCAGATTCACCAGGTTGGTGTGGCAGCCATGGGCCTCCACCCCCATCCCTGCACCCCACAAAAGAACTTGTAGCCCAGCCGGGAGGAACACAGAGGGAGACAGCCTCCAGCTACCAGCAGCCATTCGAGGGAGGGCTTGCTCTTCCTAGGCAGCCCCCAGCTGACCGAGAGGGCAGGGTACTAGGGTTGGTCAGCTCCTGACCGAAGTGGGCATCCTCTGAAGGGCACAAGGGCTCTAGAGCTTCCCCTAAGATTGACCAAGACTATCTCACCTGCATCACCCTCTGCGGTGGCCCGATGCAGCCTGCTTCCTCCCTTTTATCTTCCACAGCCGTCACTCCCCCCAGTAAACCTCTCATACTCGTAACCCCATCTCCTAGTCTGCTTCCTGGAAGACCTCAAGTGACACAGAGGGAGAGAGAAGACAGACATGCAATGACCACATGGAGGAAACGAAGGGCCCTGTTCTGGGACCTACCCATCATGGGTCCTCCCATTTAAGATCAGTTTACTGACCAGCACAGTGTCTCTCCTGAAGCAGTGGTACCTCACCCAGTGATTGCCATCACACACCTCAGGTTCAAACCCTAAAACTGAGCTGAGCTAAACCGATGACTCCATCCCTAGCCAGCGCTCGGCCTCTGAACTCCCAGTATCTGGTGAGTTTTCAGAAGCCCGGCAACCACATCAAATGTTAGGAAGCATGAGAGATTTTTTTTTTACCTAGAACTCCTTCCTGGTTCTTTTGTTCTCAAAGCTGTCCTTTGAGGGAGGATTTTTTTTTTTTTTCCAGCTGAGGAAACTAAGGCATTAGAGGAGTTAAGTAACTTGTACAAGGTTCCACAGTTATGACGTGGCCGAGCATGGATCCGAGAGCAGGTCTGTCTGACCCGAACCACTTCTTACACTATTGCCCTTCAGGGGGATTCTTGTGTTCCCTCTCGCTGTGTCTCTCTCTGTCAAATAAATACAATCTTTTTTTTTAAGATTTTATTTATTTATTTGACGGAGAGAGAGAGAGTTAGCGAGAACAGAAACAAGCAGGGGGAGCAGCAAAGGGAGAGGGAGAAGCAGGCTTCCCACTGAGCAGGGAGCCCGATGCGGGGCTCGATCCCAGGACCCTGGGATCATGACCTGAGCTGAAGGCAGACACTTAACGGACTGAGCCACCCAGGTGCCCCCAAATAAATAAAATCTTTAAAAAAATAATAATAATAAAAATAAATAAATAAAAATACCAAAATATTGGGTGATAGGACTATGATTATTTTTCTCCTTTCTAGCTTTCTAGTTTTTCCAATATTCTTATAATGAGAAAATATTGATTTTATGAGTTAAAAGTATTCAAATAAACAGCTGCTAATGGTAGTTTCCAAATATAACTTCTTCCTGAATATGCAGTTTCCCTGACTCGTTCTTTATTCACCCTCCCACAGCAGCCATATGCACAGGAATAACTCTTCCCATATTTGTTATGCATTAAATTGTCAAACTCAAGGCCTGGCAGACCTGTGCTCAACACAGTTCTTTGGGGATAAAGGTCCCCAATTAATAAGCATTTGAGAACTGACGCATCTTTGTCAGTTGACGCTATTATGATATTGTGTAAATCGTGGCACACTGTGGTTAAAGGTTATGGTTAATTGTTAAAGTTAATTGTTATTGAGTCAATAAGAGATAACTCTGTCTCCCCAAAAGAGACTAATTAACTTGGGAAATCTCAGTAAGAGCAGATCAAAGAGGGAGCATGTTTATCTCCATATGACTTCCCATATCCAGCACAGGAAGTTCTTGAAGGGATTCAGGATCGCAGTGGCAGGCACACATAGGTGCATAATAATGCACCTATGAGAGAGATAGCGGCCCACAAACTCTCAAGGCCTAACTCACCTGAACCAACCTCCTTATTTCCTTCTAATTGACTGTTTTTCTTTTCCTTTTCCTTCTTTGCCTTTGCCTTTAACTGGTTTTGATTAGTGAGGAGTCCACTCACTGCACTGCTCATGCATCAGAAAGGGAGAGATTTTCTGTCTTCCTGGAAAAAGTGGTATTTACTCAGGACTCAGCCTGCCAGGCTCTTGAGACTCACAGCTGCCTCCTCTCTCCATGTCTCCTTGCAGAAGCTGCTGGGAGGCCTTGGGTGTGCACATGGACCAGATGAACCAGGGGTCTGGATTCAAAATTTTCCGTACTTGGAATTTGGTGAGAATTACTGATTACTTAACTTGATATTGATTTTGCTTAAGATGAAAGCTCCTAAACCTGTAGAGATCAAGGCTGAAAAGAAGTGTGATTATCTTAAAATAATGGAGAAAAGGGACAATGGGAGATTTCCTAGCTTCACCTCCTGGTGAAGTTGAAGAAATTAAAGCCCAAATAAATTAAACTCATTTTCTAAATGTATAGAACTGGTCAGTGGCAAAGGTAGGATGAGGACTCAGAAAGCCTGGTAATCCTGGGGCGTTCCTCTCCGCTCTGCGTCATGCAGCCTCTCCTGGGGGCATGCTGCCCCACAGCAATCCAAATACTCCTTTAAATCCCAAACGTGGGTGCATTAGAAACTGCACTCAAGAGAAAAGCAAGCTATGGTCTCAAAAGCATGAGCAGGGCTTGGCAGAACAATAATAGTCAAAATCAGATGGTCTCGCAGCATCCTGGGGCACAAGTACTTATGAAAATGCCTTTAGGGAGGGAGAGGAGCAGCATGGGGAGTAAAACCAGCCATTCTGTAAGCCAATTCTACTGCTTTGGGAAATGGGTGCTTAACAGATGGTTGAGAGTAATTTCAGCTCTGTGTAGAATACTGCTACTCATAATCACAGTAGCAATGGTGATATTTTTAATTTTTAAGATTTTATTTATTTATTTTGAGAGAGAGAGAGACCTCACACATGATGGGGGGAGGGGCAGAGGGAGAGGGAGAAGCAGGCTTCCTGCTGAGCAGGGAGCCGGACGCGGGGCTCTATCCCAGGACCCCAAGATCATGACCAGAGCTGAAGAGAGATGCTTACCCCGACTGAGCCACCCACGTGCCCCAGTGATACTTTTAATATAAGGTTTTAAAAGTGCTTCATAGACTCCGTACTCTATATCAATCCATTTGTCCAAATGCAGCTGAAATCTGTCTCTTTTGCTGGAAAAAGAAATATGGAAACAACAGATGGAAACAACAGAAATATCCAAATTCCATCCATCCAGCTGTCTGGACACTCAGCAAGGTGCCAATTTTCACCGAGTTCTCAGCGTGTACTCTCTCCGCAAAGGAAGAAGATTCAATGAGGGGTTTAGGCAACATCCTCTGTCACCCATTTCAATAGTCAGACCCTCACTGAAATAATATAGGTGACAAGCACACCTTTTATTCCCAGGATTCCTGGCTGCTAGGCTAGTTGTATTCTCCACCTGCATGATAATATATACGATCTGCCTCTCTTCATCCAGGACAGACATGCTCGATGGACTGCACCAGCCCTGGCAGCCTCAGAGTTTTTCCTTTCCCACATGAATCCACTTGGAAGGCCCCCAAATAAACATACCTTCCCAGGTTCACATACTTGTGCAACTCCTTCCACCTGCCACCCACATTTTCTCTGGGACTTGCTTTGACCCATGAACCTTAACAACCATGGTGCAAACACGCTTGGTAAGCCCTTGCACACTAGAGCATTCTCTCTTGGCACATTCACTCCTGGAAGTCAGTCGCCATGTTGTAAAGAAACTTGGGCTAGACACTGAAGATGAGAGGGGACAAGGAGAGAGACTTGGGGTGTTTTTAGAGAGTCCACCCCAGTCGAGCTCCCAGCTGCATGCGACCTTAGCAGAATATTTGCCCCATGAGCCCAGTCAACCCACAGGATCACAAGAAGGAATAAACAGCTGTTGTTTTAAGCCGCTAAGCCAGGTGATGGGGTGGCTTGTTATACAGAAATAGATCATTAAATTAGTACATCCCTACTGGGGGTTTTAAAGGCCCCTCTCTATCTTCTATATAAGAGCAGAAATGGAAAGGGGAAATTCAGGCTTAAAATACACTCACTGATTAATGGTTCTACCATTAACTCATGCAGAGTTCTTTACTTAGCAAGTTAGTCCTTTTGTTTCTCTCTCTAATTAATAAGGATAATAGCAACCAATCCAATACATGCTCCCCATGGGAGGTATGAGGTTAGATGTATTTATTTGTTCATTCATAACACAATTTGATTAGGAGAAGATTTAGACAGATTACAGTAATAGGTAAAATATTTTACATGCTCAACAAGTGAATGTGGTTCATAAATTTCAGATATTATGATATTTACCAACACATTTTCTCCTCTTATAAACCCGTTCTGTTTCCTGATCTCCTTTACCAACATTTGTATAAGAAAATTTTGGACTGTTTTATCTAAATAACTCCTTATCTAAACAATAATTGATTTCCTTCCACTTTTTCCCTTTTGAAATAGAAACACCTGACTTTCAACAACACCCGATCGATTTTGAGGATAAAGGTGAGGTGGTTTCAGTTAGGGGCCTGGTGACTGGGGACACGGGAGAATGTCTAACTCTGGATGAGCTCTCAGCAACACAAGAGCCGGTCTTAACCATTATTGAAGGTTGTTACAAAGGCAATAACTATTCATCCAATGGCCCCACCCTCATTCTCATCCCTTATATCCTGAAATAAAATGGCAAAGGAAGTAAATTTTGTAGATCAAATAAATGCGTTGAAAATCCACTTTGTCTGGTTTAGAGCAGTAATGAGCAACAAGAGCCTCTGTACAGCCCTTCTAGCTTCGTGGTCTGGCCTGAGATTTCATTACAGAATAACAAGTAGGAAGATGAGGGAGAGCTAAGAAGATCAAAGCAGAGGGAGAAGTTTGGGGTTCTCGATGACTTGGTATATGTGTGATTTTTCTGTATGTTTACCAATAAAACATTTGCTAAATAAATAAAGCAAGCCAAACCCGTTCCATTGATCCTACTATGGGTGATGATGTTTTAGGTATCAGCGTTCTAAGTTCCTAACAAATACCTCTTTAGACACTTGAGCACACTCAAAATGGAATTGAAACCCGGCCGGCCAGGTCTGCTGTATTCTAAATCCATGACAAGTAATGGTAGGCAGGCTTCCTGATTTCCATGGTAAAATGTCAGTTTTGATATTTGCTCCTGAAGCACATGACTCTCTCTTCCACCAGCCACATACAATACGGTACTTGTCTTAAGTTAACCCCTAACCAACGATTATCTAGAATGTATCAAGGTGTGACTGATGCACATGCTGCTCCCGAAAGCTTCTGTGCTAAGGGATATTCTCGAATGTCTAAGTTCCTTTTGTGCTTTAAGCTGAAACACTCCAAAGCAGTAAGCTTGGACTATCAAAACCCACGTCCCTGTGGGAAGGCTTTCCACAGTGACAGCCACCATATGCCACATTAACGTCACACCTTCAGCTGTTTGACTGAGAGGAAACATTAGAAACAGTTCTGTGAAGACGGAGCCTGTTTCTGCAAAGCCAGGCAAAGACGTAAAATAGTCCCATTGCCATTTTTAGTACATTTCCTCCCCAGTTCAGCCAAATCCTAACCAGAAACCACTCTACTAATGTGAGAGAACACTGTCTTGGGAAAGGAAAATCCAGGCACTTGGTATGATCACTGCATCTTCTCCCTTTGGGGACCTCCCTGGGATGCCAAATCATAATAATGCTGTTGTGGTATTTTGTTTTGGTTTTTTTTTTTAAGATTTTATTTATTTGTTTGACAGAGAAAGCAAGAGGGTACAAGCAGGGGGAACAGCAGAGAGAGAGGGAGAAGCAAGCTCCCTGCTGAGCAAGGAGCCCGATGTGGGACTCGATCCCAGGACCCCGGTACCATGACCTGAGCCAAAGGCAGACGTTTAACCGACTGAGCCACCCAGGCGCCCTGCTTGTGGTGTTTTGAAGAATAAAGAGAGTCAGGAGATTTGGATGTTTAATGATATCAAGGTAACACACATGAGAGGTGTTTTCACCAATGGGATCAGAAATAGCCAGTCATTGACTGCTACCCCAGTAGCTCTCCCCTCACTAGGGATGTCCTGGCACCTCTATCCCTCATCAACCAGCTAAACCACGGGGGGCCCTGGCAACGTTGCACACATCTGACCAAGACTGCTGCTGACTTGGGGCCCCTGGGTGGCTCAGTGGTTAAGCGACCGCCTCCAGCTCAGGGCGTGATCTCAGGGTCCTGGGATCGAGCCCCGCATCGGGCTCCCTGCTCTGTGGGAAGCCTGCTTCCCCCTCTCCCACTCCCCCTGCTTGTGTTCCCTCTCTCGCTGTGTCTCTCTCTGTCAAATAAATAAATAAAATCTTAAAAAAAAAAAAAGATGTCCACAACCTACACTTCAGATCCTGTGATGTTGTGGGTTACACGGCAAAGTAGAATTGAGGCTGCAGATGGAATTAAAATTGCTAATCCACAGACCTTGACAGGGGGAGATTACCCTGGACTCTCCAAGTGGGCCCCATATAATAAGGGTCCTTAAGTGGGGAAGAAGAGGTAGAATAGTCAGTGTTAGCGGGATGCCCTCTACGAAAGACTTGACCAGCCATTGCTGGCTTTGACGGTGATGAAGGATCGGGAGTCAAGGACTGGAGGAGGGCTCGAGAGCTGGAGGAGGCAAGAACACGGCTCCCCTAGAGCCTCCAGGAAGGAACGCAGGCCTGCCATCCCCTTGATTTAGTCCAGTGAGACCCATTTCAGATCGCTCACTTCCACAACTGTAAGGTAAGAAATCTGTTGTTTTAAGCCACGAAATTGGTAGTAATTTGCTACAGTAGTGAATGGAAACTCACGGAATGAGTCAAATTTGAAGTATCTGTGGGACATTCAGGAGAAGAATGAATGGAAATGTGATACTCTGCTCTGGAATGTGTCCTCCTTTTGGACGACAAGCATCAGGTTAGAAAGCAACATCAGGTTCCCGACCACGTGCCTCCTCCACGTGTGGACTGTGTCCCTTCAGGATGCGGTTGTGCTGTTAGGACTGCACAGGGGAAACTGGTTGGCTGAGCTGAGCTGATAAACAAGGATTCTAAAAATGGCTCTAGATTCACAAAGCTGAGTGTGCTTGTCTGAAGCAAGAACTTCTTGCATGAAAGGAGTCAAGGGACAGACACCCTCACAGCGCGATCCCTGACGTCCACACAAATCTTACTTTGTCGTCTCACTCCACTCACCAAACCACCTTCAGAGGCTCAGTTCCACCTTCCTCTCCGGAGGGGGCTGGCCCGGGCTCTCCCAGTGGTGGCCAGCCCCTAGCAGTCCCAGCTGCTCAAGCAGCAGCATCTCTACTCCAGGGTCAGCCTGTGCAACGGCTGGAGTAATTCATACTGTTTTGCTCTTCTTTCATTAAAATGAGTGGAAATGAAAAATAATGTGCTATTATCCATCAAAAGCATATGGCTCACAAAAATTAGTAGGGCCGAAGATGAGAGCCATTAGGGGCCAATCGTAAGTTAATCACCTAGGCAGCCTGCTGTGAGAGAGATGAACAGAGCTTGCCAACGAGACCAGTCAGAGTGGACATTTACTGAGCACTTCACATTCACAACCCCACCAGACCACTGAGGTAGGTGCCAGGTTTATCCCCTTTATAGATTCTAAAGTTTAGACACAGAAAGTTTAACTTGTTAAGGAATCTCAACCAGTTAAGTGGCAGAGCCAGGATTCAAGCCCAAAGAGCCTGACTCTGGAGCCCAGCCCTCTCCTCCCCTGCCCTCCCATCACACCACGCCTTCCCTGATGTCAGGGGCCTCTCTGACCTCATCCTTTCCCTGACCCCCTCTCCTCCTCTGGGTCATCTCCTGCTCCTTTCCCTGTACTACTTTGGTCCTGTCCAAACTGGCCTCCAGGACATGCCAGACACTTGCTCTGCCTCAGGTCCTTTGCACCTGCTGTTCCCTTTAGAAAACTTTTCTCCCAGATACTCATTCTCTCACCTCCTTCAGGTCTTATAAACATCTCCATGAAGTACTCCCTGACCTCCTCTAAAAGGACTGGGTGGTCTGTCAATGTATCCTGGGAAGGCCTATCCTGGATATGGGAGGCAAACAGGGGCTGGTTGAAGGGAAACTTCCAGGTCCCTCTGAGCTGGGATCAGGCTGCCCATGGAGGCCAGTGAGGGCGAGCTGGGTTTTAGTACTTCTGAACACAGGCTGATGGCCAGGAATTTTAGTTGCTCTCTGCACAGTAACCCAGTGCATTGCGGTTGAACGTTTGGTGGATACGAAAAGTCAAAGTCTGGCCTCAGAGGCACCATGGGGAACGAGGTGGATAGGCCCCTCCTTCACTAGGTGACCAGGAGCCCTTCACCCTTGAGGCTTAAGGGTGGAAGCAGGACAACATCTGGGCTCCCAGAATGGTCCTGTCGTCAGGGCCACATTCCCTGGTGTAAGGGCCACATCCTGGTGGCATGATAAGGCTGACCCCAAGTTCATATACCACATAGGCATCCCCTAGCCCTCAGAGATGGGGAACTCTGAGCCTTGCTGGCCTTCCTTGTTAAGCTGCTGGGGCTCGTGGCACCTTCTAATCCCTTCCATGGCCATTATAGATCTTGGACATTTACCCCACATGTGCACATGTATTCTCATTCAGGATTCAAATAGCCTGGGGAGAAAAGCAGTACTTTCACACATAAGGAAACCGAGGCTCAGATCTACTGACCTACACATCATCACACACTAAGTGCTTCTCTGGGCCTCGACTTTTGGCTCCAAAAACAGTGTTCCTGTCAGGGACACACATGGGCCACCAGCACACGATCCATTACAGACCCAGAGTCAGAGTGCTTGTATCAGACTGTGACCCCAAAATTCTCAAAACCCCATATTCAATAAGCATTTCATGTTGATTAGGGAAGACTCCCCAAACGCCTCTGGGGGCACGCCATGATGCTTCCCAACCAGCCTGCTTTTGACGTAGCTAAACTTTTATTCACTTCCAGTGACCTTCTTAGTAGAAAAGGCAAGTGCAGTTATATCCATAGGTCAGAATTTATTTCATACCACCTCGTTTATAGCATTTTCAAGGACAACGTTCTGCTCAACAGCATTTACACTTGAAAACAGAGAAGCACAACTTGGTAAGGCACCGGGTTACGACAGTCTGGGGAGAAGACCTTGCCTTCATTTTGGCTTGTGCAATACCTGGGTGGTTTCTCCTGAATTCTGTCAAGCACAGAGAACAATATTACAAAAGGTTCATTTCCACATACATGGTAAAAAGTGATAAAACAGGTGGGAAGTATATTGTATTTTTCAATTACGACTGGCCTACACTGTAGGAGTTAAGCTAAAGCGGCATTCTCTAAAGCACAACTCATAAAATCTCTGCAATACCAAGCTGCAAGTTTAACAGTGTTTGAGCTTTGAAGTGAACCAACTTTATGTTTAACTCAAGCACATACTTTTAAGAACTTTTCTGCTCAATCACACAAAGAAAGAAAAATGGAGGAAAACCTGAAGTACAATTAATCATACGTACTTTACTATTCTATAAACTGCAGCAACATGTTAAAAATGGTTGTGTTTAAATGTCAACCCTCTAGATTTTTAGCGCTAATGGTTCGGGTTGTATCCAGTTGGGTTAAAAATAAACCACTTGTGGGCGCCTGGGTGGCTCAGTTGGTTAAGCGACTGCCTTCGGCTCAGGTCATGATCCTGGAGTCCCGGGATCGAGTCCCGCATCGGGCTCCCTGCTCAGCAGGGAGTCTGCTTCTCCCTCTGACCCTCTTCCCTCTCGTGCTTTCTATCTCTCATTCTCTCTCTCTCTCTCAAATAAATAAAATCTTAAAAAAAAAATAAAATAAAATAAACCACTTGAGGAAAGCTCTCAGAACTGGGCCACACAGGCGCGCTCCCCTGCCAGGTTACCATCAGTGGCCCCCAGGCAGAGGGGGCCACGGCCCCCGCCCCAGGGGGACCAAGAACAGCCCCATTTGCTGTCGCGTGCATAAAATTTCTTTCAAGTCTTGTGTTCTATCTTAAAAATTACTTTGCACTGTACTCCATGACATTTGCTGAAATATAAAAATACTGGTTAAAATTACTCACCAAGTAAGTCTCCCACCACCCCCACCTCCGCACCCCAGAGAAGGCGGAGCCCAGCCTGGGACGCTGGCTCCCCACAGACAGGTGAGCCAGGCAGGCTTTGAGTCTGTTCGGAGCATTTCCACAAATGATGTAGTTTTATTCACTCAGGCTATGTAACTAAATGCTTCGGGAAACTATGACTGATACCAATTTCAATAATGAAAAATAGTGAACAATCCATGTATTTTAGTTTTAAAACAAAGAAATCAGTTAATTTTATTTACTGACACAAATCAAAGAAGCCCCTAAACCAATCTTTTACTTCTTATAGGAAAACATAAATTTGCTTTTTTAAATACAAAAAAGACAATGCAAGACCCACAGAAAGACAAGACTTTTCCATCCACCGGCTCTACAGAAGTTTCCATAGTTATTGAATTGATTTTGGTAAATCTGCTTCACCCACCGCAACCAGACATTATAGTGGGGTAGGCTACCTTTTGGCATCTCAGATGCATAACCATCACAAAGTAAACAAACCTACTCTTCTGATACTCAACTTTTTTTCTCAAGATGAAGCCCTAAAAACTGCCACCTTGAAGAACATAAATGTTTCACAAGCATATGGTTTTCTGGCTGTCCCCCCACAAGGATGCAGCTGAGAGGGGGAGCTGGGGTCCATACGCACACCCCGCTCCTGGCAGCCACAGCAGGCCGCCCCCGTGAGCCCTCCGACTCACAGCCCTGCTCTCTGCTGCCCTTTCCCTCAAAGGCATCTGTGGCTTTAACCGGTGGTTTAACAGGCTTCAAGAGACATTCAGTTTAAAACAGGTTTTAAGAGATGTTCGTGTTTTAAGATGGTCTCAAACCTGTGTCAAAATATACTTAAAATTCTATCGGAGTAGGATATAATCAAAAAGAGATCTGTTCAAAAAAGTAACAAAAGGAGGAAGCTGAGTTCCCCTCACATGTTTTTGTGGTCATGCTTTTTCTCATTAACTGTTTAAAAGTCTGAATCAGCAGCAAATACAGCCATATACGTGCGTGCGTGCGTGTGTGTGCGCGTGCGTGTGTGTGTGTGTGTCCATTTTGGCTGACTTAAGGGGAAAAAAGTACATTTTGTCTCCTACAATCGTTGGCTGCAGGCCTTTCAAGAGTATCCGGGTCCCTGCAGATGGTTTAGTTTATTTAGTTAGTACGGAAGTTTTAAAACAATTCCAATAGGTGCTCCCTAGTGTTCTAACTACCAGGGTTTAGGCAGTTTGGTGCACACATACGAACAGCAAATACCACATTCTGATCTCAACATGAATCACTCCCTAAAGAAAATACAAGAGCTTCTGATTAACACTTGCTTTACTCCACATGGCATGTTGGCTCTGTTTATATGATGTCAACACAACTGGTCAAAGAATGAAAAATCCCAATAAACTATGTTTTCTTTTTGGTGTACCCAGGGCCACAGGGTTAGCAGGATGTGCTTTGCTGGTTGATTTTAGATCTTAAGCAAGCAGGTATTGGCATATGACAAAAGTGACTGGTTTGAGGTGTTGTAGGCAGAGGTCTCTCATTTTTTTCTCAGATTTTAGTCCTTTGAAAAGTTTTTTAAAAGTGTGTGGAGTCTTTGGGCTAAGAGTGATTCTCACCATAGCTGCCCAGGCGACATAACGCACTTGCAGGAAGGAGCCCTTAATCAAGGCAGGGTTAACCACACCATTTCTTCTTTTGTTCTTCTGTACATTGTAATGTAGCAAAAAAAAATTTCATTCTTGACACCCAGATCCGAGGTGTCTTTTTCATATTAGATATAAATTAATCCAGAGGTCCAGAGCTCTACATTTCCAGAGTTATGAAAAATGCTCCACTGACTTCAAAAATATCTTGCATAATTAATAATCAGCTCGCCCCTAAGTTCAAACAAACAAGAATATCCAAGGCAAGAAAGAAGACATAAACTGAGAGCTGGACCTATGACACACACACGCACGCTCTCTACACAGGTTCGGCAGATGAGAGGACTCATTCAGCTAATATAGCTTCTACTGCGGGTTCCCGGCCGGCGTCATACGAAACAGCAATACTTCTTCCACCAGGACTTGGAGAGGTTTTTCATTTTGTCTGGAGTCCTGCTTTTGGACTTCTTTGGCTGTTGCTGAGTGTCCGAGTACTGAATGCCCGCAACGATGGCCGCATCAAAGACCTCTTTGAGGTTTTTCTGAGTCAAGGCTGAACACTCAATGTAGGAGGCGGCTTTGATTTCCTCGGCACACAGCTTGGCCGCCTCTTCGGGCACGGGCTTCTCTTTGCATTTGTCCAGCTCGATAAGGACCTTGACGTCTTCTCTGAGATCCGACTGAGTTCCAACAAGGATGATGGGGGCTTTGGGACAGTGGCAGCGAATCTCTGGCACCCACTTCTCGCTGACGTTCTGGAAAGAGGAGGGGCTCACCACGCTGAAGCACAGAAGGAAGATGTCCGTGTTGGTGTAGCAGAGAGGCCTGAGTTTGTCAAACTCATCCTGCAACCAATTAAAGCACCCGAAAGTTAGCCTCTCAATCGATTCTCATCAGCAAAAAGACCATTTTACCATTTTTTTCCTTGAAAGGGTCTGGCAGGTCTGGTTATGGAAGGAAGGGCCAGTGCCTCGGAAAGCGATCCTGCCGCTTGCCAGCCCCACGAAACCTGCCCAGTGCATTCGATGTTCATCAGTGCTCACGGCCCTCTGGCAACTCACCACAGGAAAAGTACTTACAGTGGGTGAATGGCAGGAAGCAAATTTACTTTCTCCAGCCTTCAGCCTAGAGTACCCCAGATTTACTCTTTCAACTCTGGTACTTAGCTACACTTCTAGAATCAGGGTTAGCAGCCCATGGATCTCCAAGTCTCCGATCTGACCCCAGGGAACCCCAGTCTAACCCAGCTCCTCTCTTGAAGAATCCAGCCCTGCCCATTCTCGACAGCTGTGAGTGATGCCCACCTGGTCCCATCTGTGCTGCACACACTCAGGGCACGCACAGAGCACAGAGTAATGTCAGTCAGACACAAAGACAGACCCAGAACTGGAGCTGAGGACCTCTGAGAGGCCACTCTCCTTAGTAATTCAGAGAGCCTATGCCTCTCAAAGTCACTTACAACAATGTGACTTACAATGTCACATTGGTTAATACATTCTCATTCTTGCTTGATATACCTCTTTCTTCTTGCTTGATCTCTTTTTCTCCCTCCTTTCTTCCTTTTCAAACTTCCTTTCCCCTTCCCTTTTCCCTGCAAACAGCAGGGACCTCCATGCAGCTTTGAGAAGATAACCAAGCATCATGCTGCTAAATACCTGCCAGAGTCATCCACTTGGCAGAGATGCGTGTTGGCCACCGGGCACTGTGCAGGGCCAGGGGAGTCAGCTGGGAACAGACAGACCTGGCCTCAGCCCTTGTAGAGATGTCGGCCTCCAAACCAGCATTTCTTCATAGTCCCCTGCAGTGCCCTATTCAATGAACTGAAAGCTTTCACTCAACTCTCTCATAGGAAAATATTTACAACATCTCATTCCTATTTAAAATTTCTATCTGTAGGGGCACCTGGCTGGCTCAGTCAGAAGACATACTACTCTTGATCTTGAGGCCTGTGAGTTCAAGCCCCACATGGGGTGTAGAGATTACTAAAAAGTAAATAAGTTAATTAATTAAACTTTTAAAAAATAAAAAAATAGAGTGAAATAACATTTCTATCTGTGGGTGCCAGCCTCACACACGTGTCCTGTGATAGATAACTTCCCAGTGGCATGAAAAAGTGAAACGCCATCCAGGTTTTCAGTATGCCGTTGGCATACTCTGATTATTTGCAAACTCCTATTTACATGCACAGTATCCTGCATCTGTGGCCAGCCGTTCTGGAGGTGTAAAGGAAACCTGGATCTGTTTCACTTGAAGGCACTTTCATCATTTCAGGCTCCACAGTTCAGTTGTAGGGCAACAACCAGCTAACAGTACAGAAGTCAACCAGCTCAAATGCTCAGGAACGAATCTGGCATTTCGTCACTGCCGCCTGTCAGACTTCTATACACAGTGGTTAAAAAAGAACAACCTGGCTTTCTTAGTGCCAACTTTGTGCTGAAAGAATCGACATAGAAACTCCACCAGGTCAACGATGGCCCAGCAAAGATCTTGTAATAAAACATTCCCTCTGTTCTCAGAGGCCCCAGAGTAGCACAAAACGAGCCCCGCCTAAGGTCAGCTCCCTCAGGCAGCTGCAGCTCACTGTTAGAAGTCAGTCACCCTTGGCGGTGCCCTGCGAGCTGGGGTTGAATTACCAATAAAAAGAAAGGCAAGCGCAGGGGCTGGGCCTTGTGACAGGCCTTTGGAAATCCAGCTCCCCAGACCTCTTGAGATTCTGGCTAAAGGGTTCAGGGAGCCAAGCAGAAATCAAACCCTCCTCCTCACTGTCTGACCAGAAACCCTAGATATTTGCTGAGATCAACACAACATACATCTGCATGACGAGGCCAATTGGAATGTACCCTCCAGGAGAGGTGTTCTGAGGCCCAGTGATTTACATGCACCTGCCAGGTCTGCAGGGAAGACATACAGAATTCGGTCAGGGACAGGGCGTGGTGGACAGGCCACTGAATAGTAGTGCTGGTCAAGCTGCAACCTGAGTTTTTGTTTTTTTTAGCACAGAGATTTTTCCAAGTGCCTCATGGGTCAAAAGGCTGAGGAATTTTCAGCTTCTCCTGGCAATGCCACTGTGACCTCCTCCCATTTCAGTGACGGTCCCTTCTCTTATGCCAAAGGTATGTTCTCAACACAGTCCGTCTCTGATCTACTTTCACTTGAGTAAGACTGTGAGTCCAGTGTTAAAAACTCCCTTTAACATCTTCTATGCTCACCTACCTCCCTAACAAGAAAACCCAAAGACACAAAAAGCAATTTCTAGTTACTTATTCAGCCAGTAGAGCCATATTCTTGCTCTGAGCTTCCAGATGAAAAACCCGCATTTGGGCCCTGAGTTAGGGCTACCTGTGCTCACGCTCCCCTGGAGCTGGAAACAAGGTCGCACAAGTCACTTTAAGCCTATCCTGAGGACTGCCTGCAGGGCCAGGGGGGCGGGTGTTTCACTGGCTGAGTCATCATTAGGGAAATACAGCAGGTGTCAAATCAAGTCCCTTAAAAGGTTGTTTATCAGATCTGGACTAAGGAATAAGGAAGGTGGGAAAGAACTACCACTCTGACCAGCTTTGCTATTAGTCAAAATAAGTCCTAATGGATACTTGGAGAATAGGGGAAAAAAATAATCTTATCTTACCAGCTGTGTACTTTTCATAATTTTTGAGGTTGGTTTATGCATTCATTACATAATAAGGTATACTTTACTAACTAATACATCAGTTAAAAAATACAGTCAAACTCAATGAAAACATCACCGGGAGACCAGAAGAATAATTTCCAAATAAACTAAAGCTTACCAATTTGCACCAAAATCCTTTTATTTCCATAATTATAAACTTTTTTCATGAAAATATCTCCAAAATTATTCTTGCGCTTCCCCAGCTTTTAAAACAGACCATACTAAGGAAAAATCGACCTCTGCCTCAGTAATTCAGGATCATTTCTACAAAGTTTTTCTGATGATGGTCCTATGCCTCTTTCAAAACTGCCCAGTGGTTTTCTCCCCAGACCCACCTGTCCCGCACCCCAAGCCAACACTGCCTTCCTCCTTATGGCACTTCCCTGGTTTCTTTCACAAGTTCTACTAACTGGTTTATCTTCCCTACAGACTATAAGTCTTCTGAGGGGCAGGCCAGGACTTAAGGTTGCATTCCCCAGGACCCAGCACTTCGTTTTATGTATCCATTATAAACCGTGATTAAGCCCTATTCTGCACCAGGCACCATGTGGGCCCCTAGGCCTAGAACCCCAACTCAGGAAGCCGGGTCTGTGACAAGAGTCAACAGCTAACAGGAGAGCCCCATCAGTGGGCAGGGATGTGCTCTGAACTGCTTGCTCCTCCCCTCGAGGGTCCCCAGGAATTGTGCCTTCTGGGCTTCCTGTCTACGGTCTTACTCTTGGGCTATCCAGCTGCCCCTTCTGGCGTTAGCAGGAACGTCTATATTTATCCACGTGCAACTCTGACCCCATTTTAAAGATAAGAAAATCAGACATGTAGTAGGACAAAGGTTCTTACTTTATAAAAAGCAATTAAGCTTTCATGACAAATACCATGAGGGCATTCAGAAAGATTCAGTATTAGAAGAGCAGTGTTCTTTTGAGTTCTCTTTCCACAGGCAGGAAGATACCCAGTGCGTTTGCTTTTTTCTGCTGCCACTGAAGGGGAAACGGAGATGCTCCAGTGCAGAAGGGACAGGGCCACCACTAAGGCCACTCTGGCCACCGCCAAACCCGTGCTGAGCTGGGGGACCAAAGCTGCCCAGTCTTGTGTCACCCTGAGTTTTGAAAAATAAACCTGTGAATTTGCTGTCCCAGGGTAGGCAAGCAGTTTGCATGAGGCACTTGGGAATGCTGGAAAGCGAGCTTCTTAAACACAGATGGTCATGTGACAACACCTCAGAAAGTGAGGTGGGCACTTTTATGTGCCTACAAAGGGCCCCTCAGCATTTGCTCTAACTCTAACAAGGACAGGAAAGACTGCATGTTGATGAACTGTCACTCTGACAGACTCAGGAGGTGGCACCCTGGGTTCACACAGAGAACAAGGAGACCTCAGTGACGAGCACCGTACCAAGGGACGACTGGCTGATGATGGGTCCCTGGAGCTTGTCGGGGAACATCCCAATCCCTGTCCCTCTGGGTCATCCAAGTGCTTGACCCTCAAGACAAGAATAAATGTTCACAATTTGGAAAGACTAAGTTCAGATTCATTCATTCCCCCAGCTCAGGAAACCTTCGACACTGTATCTCTGCTTCAAAGGATGGGGGTGGCCCTAGAGAGTCAAACCACAGCTCAGGGAGGGAAATACACCCACTGACAAACTCCATCTTTTTGGGGGGGGGGGTGCCTGGGTGGTGCAGTTGGCAGAGTGTCTGGCTCTTGGTTTCGGCTTGGGTCATGGTATCAGGGTTGTGGGATCGAGCCCCGTGTCCAGCTCCACACTGAGCGTGGAGTCTACTTAAGATTCTCTCTCCCTCTCCCTCTCCCCGCTCCCTACTGTGCTCTTTTTCTCTCCCTCTAAAATAAATAAATAAAATCTTTTTCAAAAACCTCCATCTTTTTCTTGAGCACATTTAGTATTTGGCGTGTTGACCTCTAAGATAATGATTCTATCACCATCTTTCTCTGAGAAATGATCACAAAGCATCATTGATAATTTTTAATATAAACGAGACAGTAAATAAGATCAGAAACTCCTGTAAGAACTCCCGTTCTTGACCCTATTGTCCCCTTGCCCTGACCATGCAAAGCTGGGCCAAACCCTGTTTTAGGGGTGCAGAGCTATCTCCCTTCCCTGCCACCCTCTAAAAGGAGCAGGGCTGGGGCCACTTCACGAGCCTTTAGAATGACCCAGTTAGGGAGGGAGGTTATTCTCAGGCCCAAGGCCGGTTCCCTTCCCAGCCCTGAGCCGCGATGACCCACTAACCTGCCCAGCAGTGTCGCAGAGCTGGAGTCTCACAGGCCGCCCGTCCACAGACACCACAGCTGAAAAACAAGACGAAAGCAATGATCAGGGGGTGGGTGTCCTTTAACCCCTTTCAGGAAAATAATGCTTTCAGCTGCAACTCCCCTTCTCCCTCCAAATCCTTCAGCTATTCTGGGTCCCCTAATGAATTAAAGACTTGCCTAAAACAAGGAGGCCCCACCGAGGCATTTTCGTCTTCCAAACGTCCAGGGCTGGCAATTCACTGTATGGCCGGGGCTGAAGCTGCAAATCCCTGAGCCGTTTGAGGGCACCCGAGAAGGGCCTGCGCTTTTTGCTCAGCCCCGGAAAATTTATTTTCCTGTCACACTCGTTTCAAAAAACCCAAAACAACACTGGAGGGCCGGGGGGGGGGGGGGGGGGGGGGGGGGGGGGGGGGGGGGGGGGGGGGGGGGGGGGGGGGGGATGGGAACCAACCTTGCTGTTTTAACTCAGTGGAAAACCTCACAAATAATTCTGTTTTCCCTTGGGAAACGTTCCAAGACTTCATGGTTTATCATAAAATTGTAGCTTGTTTTGAGAACATGAGCAAACACAGGCAGCCTGCATTGTCCTGTTTATAGAAGAGGGCACTGCTTATCTCACCGCCTCAGCTCAAAGGGAGGGTTAACACAGAAAAGAAGGCCTGCCCACCTTTCCACTGGGATCGGGTACTGGGCAGGGGCCTGCATGGGAGCACAGCCGGGTTCTATCTGAATTAAGCACTCAGGTCCCTCTAAGTGCAACTTTCTAAGTTGCTTTTAATGTTTACACGAGTCAGCTGGGAGGGAAAAGGAGGAAAAAACAAAACCGTTTGGGTGTAAACCCATTAGTGTAGCAGTTTTATCAAGGGTACCTTTGAGGTGGAAGAGAGCAAGCCCTTGCCATCAGGCCCTTCTAAGAGGTCAAGAAGCATTGTTATTGTTATTGTTGTCCTTTAAAGAGCAGAGAGAGTGCTTCACTGTGGATTTTAACTTTTTAGTAAATTTCAAAACCACTTGAAAAATCCTTTATCTTTGTTTCCACCAAACCAAAAAACATAGCACACCATACATAAGGGCTGTAAATAGCTTAAAGAGACACTGAAGAGATACTAAGAAACAGAAACAGAGCCAACGGGGGAGATGGAAGAGGGAGCAGTGGGAGCAGGGAAGAGGGACGCAGAAAAAACCGCGTTTACTCTCCAGGTTTAATCCAGACCTAAGCCCTTAGTGCTCTTTTCACTAACTCAACTATGTTCCGCCGTCTCTGTGGCTCTTCAAAGTGGAGACGCCCCTTCCCTGTGAGGGAAGCCACCAAAAGGAAGGGACTGACTCTCAGGGCCACAGGTAATGGCACCTGCGCGTCACCTTCCCAGGGAAACTCGGCAGCAGCGCCAGCAACGTCGACCTGACGCAACTTTTCTACGCAGCAAACTGACCAGGCAACCTGAACTCGACCTGTTCGTTACTAAATTGCCGTATCATTTCTTTCTGCACAGGCTCCGTCTCCCGTACCCCGCCCCCTCCGCCGGGCTCCCCTCTTGGGGGCTCCCCGTCGCCCCGCGGTCCCTCAGGTGGCTCCGCGCCTGCCCCGTCCCCGAGGCTCGGGAAAGGTGCTGCGCTCCGCGCCGGGTCCGCTTCCCAGCTGGAGCCCGGCCGGCCCCGCAGCCTCCTCGGGGGCCCGCGACCCTCGCGCCGCGCTCCCTCCCCCACGCCCCGCACCCGGGCCGTCAGCACCGCGCCCGCGGACTGCGGCCACGCGCCCCGGCCCGAGAAGCGCCACCCCGCCCGGCTCACCCGAGAAGTTGTCGAAGGCGGTGGGGATGTACTCGGTGGGGTAGCCGTTGGTGGTGTAGCTCACCACCAGGCTGGTCTTGCCCACGGCGCCGTCGCCCACAAGCACGCACTTGACGCCGCGCCCCTCGGCACCGCCCGCGCGGCCCCGGCCCCCCGGCGCCCCGGGCCCGCGCCCCCCGCGCGCCCCGCGCTCCCGGCGCGGTGGAACGGGCGGCGCCTCGCAGCGGCCGGGAAATGCGGGGTCCCCTGCTGCGGGGGCATCGGTGCGCGCCCTCGGGCGTGCAGGCGCGGGCGAGCAGGGCCCCGGGCCCGACCGCCCCTCAGTCCCGGAGCCCTCCGGGAGGGAAGAGCTGTCAGCGACCGCTGTGAGCGCGTGCCCGGCCCCCGAGAGCAGCGGCTTCCAGGCCGCACGCTCCCAGACAAAGGCGGCCGGGGAGGGTCGCGGCTCTGGGCTCCGGCGGCGCCACCTGGCTCTGCTCCGCGCGGTCAGGGGACTGCGGGCCGAGCGCCGTGGAGCCCGAGCGCTCTGTCTCCCTCCCGCTTCCCGGCGACACGACGCGTGGGGGGGGGGTGGGGGTGGGGCGGGGAGGGGAAAGAGGCGGGTCCGGCCCGGCCGCTCTGTCCCCGCGCCGAGGCCACAGCGCCCCCCGCCTGCGCGCCGGGCCCCTGCACCCGGGCCGGAGGCGGCGCTACGCCGGGCAGGAGCGGAGCCCGGACGCCGGCTCCCGGCCCGAACACGGGCTGCGGGGCGGTAGGATGGGCCGCCAACACCCACTCTGGGGATGGATCCCCAACGCCCGTGCTGGGGCGCGGCTCCTGTAGGAGCCGGGTGGCCGAGGGCAGCATCCTCCCCGGAGCCCGAGACCGACTCCACCGCCCGAGGGCCCGAAGCGGTTCGGCCTTGTTGCGCCCACGCTGGCGGGGAAGCCTGAGCTTCCTCCTGTTGTCCTCTCTCCCCATCTCCCCTTCTCGGTCGCAGCCTGTGCTCTGGAGCCCCTTGCTGGCCACAGTGCTCCACCCAAGGGGAAATGAAGTGTCTTGGGGACGTGTCTGCAGGAGACGGAATTAAAAAGCAAGTTTTTAAAGTCTACCTACAGCCCATCGTGTGGATTTTTCTTCTAAAAATAATTTATCCTCATAGCATTTAGGAGCAAAATGATGTCAGGTTCAGTGTTAATGCTCGTTTGGTATATGCTGTGAGCCAGCAAATTAATTTATAGACCCAATTTCTTCTTTTACTTAAATGTAACTTGGTGACATTAATATTAATGGGGCGGGGGGGGGAGTTCCATTTACCTCTGATGTACTCTCTGCCTTCCTTCTACATTTAGCAAACAGTCCATTCAGAAAACAGCGAAGCCTCTCTGGGTCTAGTCAGGACACAAAGGCTCCTCAGGATTCACAGTGTGGTTTGAGCAGAGCACATACTACTATTAACATGAATACTGATGCTACAACAACAACAATAACAGTAACAGCAATAGCCAATACATATTGAGCCTTTATGTGCCAGACACTGTTGTAAGCACTCTGCCTGAACTAATTCCTTTAATCTTAATATTACTTATACCCATTTTACAGATGAGAAAATATCCGGCACAGACATATTGAAAAAGTGCTCAGGGTTCAGCAGCTCATAAATGGCAGTGACAAGATCCAAACCCACATAGTCTAGCTCCAGAGCCTAAGCTCTTTTTTTTTCTTTTCTTTTTTCTTCCAATTTTTTAATTTAAATTCCAGCTAGTTAACATACAGTGTAATATTAGTTTCAGGTGTAGAATTTAGTGATAAGAGACTAAGCTCTTAACCAATTTCCTGAAAGCAAAAATAAGCTGGTGTGATAAACTCAGACTTGGAAGTATGACCATGGTTGGAATGCAGAGGTGGATTTATCAAGAGGCTAGATGCATGAACCCAGGGCCCCTCACTTGCAGAGAACCCCTTCTAAGGCCTTAGGGGCCCTGGCAATGTGAATTGTAAATTTTGCAGAATAACACTTTTTTAAGATTATTTATTTATTTGAGAGAGAGCGAGAGCACAAGCAGCGGGGGAAGAGCAGAGTGAGAGGGAGGAGCAGACTCCCCACTGAGCAGGGAGCCCAAATCCCAGGACCCTGGGATCATGACCTGAGCTGAAGGCACATGCTTACCTGACTGAGCCACCCAGGCACCCCAAAATAACATATTTTTACCACTTACCAGTTCAGTCCACTGTCCCAACTCTAACTTCCCCTCATATTAAGTGGCTTAAAGTGGCCATGGATTTTTAAACGGAGGAAAGTGAAGTTCGAGACACATTTTTGTTTGGGATTAATGGATACAGAGTCAGGACTAGGGTGAGGTAAGGGTGGTGCCAAGGGAGCAAAATTTAGGGAGGCCAACCTTGCATTTGCGTGACCCTGAGAATGAGTGCCCCTTTACATTTTGAGCCTCAGGCACCTGCCTGCTTCTTCTTCCCTAGCCCTCTGACCCCATGGGATGTATTTATGTGGTTTTATAGTGCCTATGTCTAGGTGTACAAATGACTACCATGACTCACCTACTACCCTCTTGGTGTCGTGTTGGTGTCCACCTGAACTTTTCTACATTCCGCAGCACTGGAAGGGTTTCCAGTAGCAAAGGAGTACCAACAGATTTTTGAGATAGGGCAGAGCCAGAAGCTAGTCTGTGGTGATTTTTTACATCACAAAACACAGCATTGTGAGTGTTGAGTACTAGAGAGCGTTTGACTCTCTCCACTACACCTGGTCAAAATTGGGAGTTCTCTCCTATCAGAAGTGTACTCTAAATGTAGCACAGACAATTACAAATGCATCAATACATTTTTGGAGGAAATCACATGAAATAGAATAGATAGGACTTCCTATGTCTGTGAGGACAAAAACCTGTAACCGGTATCACAAACAGCAAGTTCACCTAAATGTGAAGTGCATTTCTAGTCCTCTCAGGAAGATGTATTACCAAATTACAAAAATTAAAGAAGTGGTCAAAGGGTATGCAGCTAGGAGGAAAAGGGGAGATACTGTTCAAGGGGCACAAAGTTTTCAGTTTCACAAGATAAATAAGTTCTGGAGATCTAATGTACAACGGTGTGACTATAGTTTAACAACATTGGTATCATATACTGGAAATTTGCTAAGAAGGTAGATCTTAAATTTCTCACCCCCCACACACACCACACAAAGGCAACTATGTGAGGTGATGAATAATGTTAATTGCCTTGAGGGGGGTGAATATTTCACAATGTATCTATGTGATCAAATTATCAGTTGTATACCTTTGATATACACAATTTTTAATTGTCAACTATTCCTCAGTAAAATTGGAAGAAAAGGGTATGCGGGGCTAAAAAATGTCAGAAAACAGTGTAGGGAGGTGTGTCAGGGGCAGTTTTTTAAAATGTTTTCTTGTGGATTTTTCTTGGAGTTTATGGTACTTGTTGGCCTTTTAAATTTTTATAGCTTGTGATGCATTTCTTATTCGAATAAATATTTATTATTTGTACTAATTGTCTAATTGGTATTCTTTCTCTTAAAGAAGGCCCTCAAATTTAATAAGCTTTTTAGGCTGTACAAAATTTGCTCTGGGCCCCTACATCTGGTCATGTTAGTTTTTGTATCCTTCTTACTCTGCTTTACTCCCTTTAAAAAAATAGTTTTATTCAATTTATTTAAACTGAAAAAATTTTCACCCATTTCTGCCACCCCACCCCACCCCCACCTCTTGCAACTACCAATCTGTTCTCTGTATCTGGGATCTTGTTTGTTTTTTGTTTGTTTGGGTTTGTTTGTTTGTTTAGATTCTACATATAAGTGAGGTCATACAATATTTGTCTTTCTCTGTCTGACTTATTTCACTTAGCGAAATGCCCTCAAAGTCCACCCATGTTGTCACAAATGACAAGATTTCATTCTTTTCCATGGCTGAGTAATATTCCATTGTGTGTATATATAACACATTTTCTTTATCCATTCATCCGTCGAGGGGCACCTAAGCTGCTTCCATGTCTCCATTATTATAAATAATGCCGCAATGAATATGGAGGCACAGATATCTTTTTGAATCAGTGTTTTCATTTTCTTTGGACAAACACTCACCGGTAAGATTGCTGGATCATATGGTAGTTCTATAATTTTTTGAGGAAACTCCGTATTGTTTCCATAATGGCTGCACCAATTTACAATCCCACCAAATAGTGTACAAGGGTTCCCTTTTCTCCAAATCCTTACCAATGCTTGTTATTTCTTGTCTTTTTGAAATAGTCATTCTAACAGGTGTGAGATGGTATCTCACTGTGGTTTTGATTTACATTTTCCTGATGACTAATGATATTGAGCATCTTATTATGTACTGTTGGTCATCCATACATTTTTTGGAAAAATGTTTGTTGAGATTTCCTGCCTATTTTTAATTGGATTATTTGAGGTTTTTTGCTACTGAGTTGTAGGAGTTCTTTATATATTTTGGGTGTTAGCCCCTTATCACATAGATGATTCTCAATTATTTTCTCCCATTCTGTAGGCTGCATTTTCATTTGGTTGATGGTTTCCTTTGCTGTGCAGAAGCTTTTTAGTGGTACTCCTTTTTTGTATGCTGTGCCTTATGTTGAATATTGTCCCATCCCCACTCATTTTGACCCATCTTTCTAGATTCAGCTTAATAAACTTCCTGCAGCCTTATCAAAAATACCCAGAAACCTCAGTGTCAAAAAAAAAAAAGTACCCAGAACTAATTCTTCCCATATTTATAAGAATCTTCTGCAGGTGATTCAGGAAAGCAGGCTCCACACCACACCATGTATTTCATTCCAGACCGAAAATAGAGAGATAGCCTGGAGCAGCAGAATGCCGACTGAGGTCAGGCACTGCAAGAGGCCCCTCAAAGTGTGTGGCTCCAAATCGAATGATATATTTTTGTTTGTTTGTTTGTTTACTGTCTGTTTCCTCTCACAAGTGCATGAGGTCAAGGACTTTACTTTGTTTATCCCTATACCCCACACTTAGAATCATGTGGGGCAAATAATAGACTACTATTACTACTTTTCATGCTTTTATAAAGTATTTTTGGAACACATGAATCAAATCTGACTATGTCTTACAGCAATGAACAGGAAAGACCATTTCTTTGCTCTCTTTTAAGAATGTATTTACCCCTAATGTACTCCCATTTGATTTCACCACAGCTACAAAATTGGTACAATGTCTCTCTCCATTATGTCTTGGGTGTAGGAAACCTGAGAAATCCTGGCAATTCCCCGGGCACAGAATCTCCACTCTGAAGATCTCGTCCCTATGTGGCTCTCCAGCCCAGGTGTGAACTCCACCCCACTCTGAAACCCTCCTCCAGTTCTTGCAGCATCCCACCCCACCCCACTGCCCACCACAGCCAAACACACCCAGACCAGGAGTCTGCACTCCTCTCCTCCTTCCTCCTCTGACTTGTCCCTGTTTATCACACAGGTCTCAGCTTAGATATCTCCTCCTCCAGGAAGTGTTCCCTGGCCCTCTGATGTTGATGTACTCGTGTTTGCCCTACCATAGCGCCTCCTGCTGAAATAACCTACTGATACTGGCTCTTCATCTCCTAAAAGGTGGAATCCTTGCTTCACCAAACTCTTTAACTCCAACACATTTTCCAGTGTTTTTTTTTTCCATAAAGTTCTTCTACCTGTTCCACTAGTAAAGATTATCTAATTTTCAAATTTACTAATTCTAGTGACTTTATACTTTTTTATTAATGTGGAATAACCATCTTAATGGAATTTTCACTGTGTACCTTTCACTTTTCTACCTTTTGACATATTCAAGAAGTAAGCTGTAATAATTTTTTAATTAATATATCTCTGGCCAGTCTACAATTTCCATCACCAAATTCAATACAAAGCTATTTTTCTACTATTTATAACATTTCACTATTTACCCATCTTCCATAAAAAAATAACAACAGATAACCAAATCAGAAGTGTATGGTTTCTGGATCTTTCATGTTAACAGGTCTTATAGCTATGTATGTTTATTCTTTCTTTAAGCCACAACCGTTTGCCTTGGACAAATTGATCTCATATCTTTTCCTCAGCTGTGCCCTAATTTTTAAATGTCCTGTAAGAGTCCAAGAGACTCTTGGAAGAGAAAATTACTTCTCATAAACTGAAGATTCTGAGTTGGGTTGTCTATTGCCAACAGGACACTACGGCTTCCATTTGAGGCTGGGACGATGTTTCCCAGAACACCCTTCTCCGTGTGGTTCCAGTCTAAAGATGTCCGGTAAGAGGAGCTCCCCGGGGATTTGGAAGATGGGAGGGTGATAGAAGAGGATCATATGGCCAAGCATGATGGCAGACAGAGGGGCCCAGCGTGCCTTCACGTTCCTCCCACTCTGTGTGCACCTCATCCCCCTCACAGCAGCCCCCAGCCCACCTCCATTCCTGCCCCCACACAGGCTGCAGCTCCCACACTCCACTTCTCAAGCTCCCTTTCATGGCCACATGTGCATGGCTACTGGGTTCTCTCTCAAGCTCTAGCAGGTACCCTGTGCCAGCTATCAACTCCCTGGCAACTTGCAAACTCATGAAAGTTCCCCTTCTTAGCCCCTGTACATTCGAGTGGCTGTTTTCCTGACCATACCCTTCCTTAGTCTCTGTTTACCACTGGGGATGACATCCTAGGGAGAAAATTGACAAGGAAAATAATCTTGGCATTTTTCACTAGAAAACATTTTTCACTAGAAAACTAGGGGAAATCATATAAATGGCACCAAACCATTAGCTGGTCCACCAGTGAGTCCTTGTCAGCAATCACAAAGCCCTGAGCTCTTCCATCAGCTAGTATTACGGTAAGGGGTCATGAACATGGTCCAACATGTTGGTATTGGTGCCCCTGTCTCCAGATGTCCTGTCACTTGCCATCACCCTCTTAATAAACAGAATGAATAAATTAAGAGCTCACATTAGGAGGATGACATTTTCAGATGTGAACATCAATCATTGATTTTGATTGTAAAAAATATTTCTGAAGGTCAAATGTCTATATTGTTTCTACTGGCCAGATTAGGCTAGGCTGTGGAGCAGAGAGAAGTAAACTCAAAATCTTAATGGCTGGAAACATAGGAGTTATTTTTTGGTCATTCAAAATTCACTGCAGATCTAGTGGTTCTCCAAGGCAACTCTCCTCCAAGTGATGACTCAGGGATCCAATCTGTTTGTGTCTTATAACTATGCCACCTGGGACATATGGTTTCCAGGAAAGAGAATATGGAGGGTCATGTGCCAACTATTAAATGCTTCATCTTGGGAATGACTCCCAGAGCTTACAGCTCTATGTACCATGCATTTCTGTGCACGTACCCAGGCATGCAACAGCGATTTTGTAAGAGCTCAAAACTGGAAACAATCTAAGTGTCAAAACAGTAGAATGGATGAGTTAATTTTGGAATGTATGTTATAGTATTCAGTCAAGAGAGTGAATGAACTGCAGATAAATACAACACTAACGAATCTCACTGACATAAGAAGTGAAAGAAGCCAGATACAAAAAAAAAGCATAAACTATCTGATTTGATGTACAAAAAGTTTAGAAATGAGAAAAACTAAACAGCATTAGATGTCAGAATAATTGAGGATAATTGTTACATTTGGGAAGGAGAGGGGCCATGGGGGCTTCTGATGTTCACATATGTTCTGAGTGGTGGTTACACAGGTGTTCACTTTATACTACTTAATTATTATACCATATTTTGGATTTATTCACTTTTATGTATTTCATTATATTTCAAAATTATAATGGTTTAAAATATTCAAACCTACAAATTGTATTAAATAGGACTAACGGTTATTTGCATTTTAAAGAACTGTTTGCTTTAGCCTAGCACAGTGGTATACATATTGTACACCTTTTGAATGGAATAACAAGCTCTTATAGTAAAATTTCAATGTGGTTTGATTGGCCAAAACCCTATTTATACAAAACTTTTCCACATATCATGAAGCACTACTGTACATTATTTACATCTCTAATAGTTTTTCTTTTGCTTTTTTTATTATGTTATGTTAATCACCATACATTACATCGTTAGTTTTTGATGCAGTGTTCCATGATTCATTGTTTGCATATAACACCCAGTGCTCCATGCAGTACGTGCCCTCTTTAATACCCATCACCAGGCTAACCCATCCCCCCACCCCCCCCCTCCCCTCTAAAACCCTCAGTTTGTTTCTCAGAGTCCATAGTCTCTCATGGTTCGTCTCCCCCTCTGATTTCCCCCCCTTCATTTTTCCCTTCCTACTATCTTCTTTTTTTTTAACATATAATGTATTATTTGTTTCAGGGGTACAGGTCTGTGATTCAACAGTCTTGCACAATTCACAGCGCTCACCATAGCACATACCCTCCCCAATGTCTATCACCCAGCCACCCCATCTAATAATTACTTTTAATATAGGCATCATCTTCCACAAGTGCTGTTTGTGGATGTTCTAGTATTTTTAACAAACTGAACTGGTCCTGCAGGACTGTTGTGAAAGAGGTGAATGGCAACTTATAGACATAAGTTCCTGGAGGAAAACTAAAGCACCAAGGAGGGCCCTTGGAGGGACGACAGGCAACTTGGCACCAAGAGCTTGCTGGGAAGAGGCCAGAATTGCCATTCATGTCGTACACAGACGCCCGCCCCCCCGCCCCCCCCCCACTCAGTCTTGGTTTCTCTTCCTCTTTAAAATCCCCAGTTCTGGGTCTTCCCAGCTGTTGCAACTCTGCCACTGATGAGAAACACCAAGTCCATTTCCTTAGACCTACTGCAACATTCCAGATTTGCCCTCCCAGCTGTTCTGACCCCTTTGATAGAAAAAGCCTCCTTCCCAGACCTTTGCAGCAACTGATATGCTTCCAACTTCCCTCCCCAAACACACATCACAGAATCTCCCCAGGTCAAACATTTTCCAGCTGTCCAAATCCTTACAGATGATAAGACCTCTTTAGAAACCCCTCTTAGCTATGGCAAAACCTTGACCTCCTCTAATTTTTCAGCCCCCCTTAAGATAAGAACTGTTCATGTCACCATTTCCCGACAAGTGTAATCACCCAAGCTGGCAATTCTGAAATAATAGGACTGTCCTATTGTGAATTTAAAACCATTTTTATCTATTCATTAAATTAATTCCATAAACATTGATTGAGGTCCTTTGTTAACTTAAGGATTTGTTCATGATCAAATATTTTGTTTGAAAATTTTTTCTGTAATTCTAAAATTTCATTAATTCGGATGGCTTTCTAATCAGTCAAAATTGGAAAGTTTTAAGTCACATTAAAAATATTTTAGGGGTGCTTGGGTGGCTCAGTCTTTTAAGCACAGGACTTTGACTCAGGTCACGATCTCAGGGTCCTGGGATGGAACCCTTCAATGGGCTCTGCACTCAGCAGGGAGTCTGCTTATCCCTCTGACCCTACCCCTTTCCCCCCACCCGGCTCGTGCCCCCCCCAAATAAATAAATAAAATATTTACAAAAGTATACTTTATAGAGTTATCCCTGCCTGGAGAGCCCTTTCCATTGTCTTTACCTAATTAAATCATAAGCATCTTTGTAGGTCCAGTTAGAGGTATTGCCATCATTCTGGCCTCTGTGCTCACCGCCTTGGGAAGTGCCTTCCTTGGTATTCTCATCCCTCACAGACAGCTTTCAGCTCCCACGAGCTCCACGAACATGGAGGGCAAAGAGAGGTGCACAATATCACCGGAGAGGATTCCAAAGCTGGGGGGAAGGGCTCTATGGCAACTGCCCCTGGGATTGCTGCCACTACACCCTTCTGGAAATGACTTCTAGAGCTCTGCACCTCCCAAGCATGACAGCGAACCAGATTTGGGAAACACTAGGTGAGAAATGCTTCTGGGCTCTTCCTCCCTAGGAATACAGACTGGGCCTAGTTGCTGTTGGGATCCAGTTTCTGTAGAATTTGAACTCTGCCCTTTGGGACTTGAGAGTGAAGAATGAATTCCTACCATATATCCTAAGGGAGTGCCTTCAAATTCATCAATCTGAAATAACCCAGAAGATGAATATGAGCAGCAGGAAGGATTTTGTTGATTAAAAATATTTGTTTTCTTTTCCTTTAATCCTTATAACAGTGGTATTGAGATTTTAAAAGCAACTAAAATCAAATCAAATCAAATCAAATCAAATGCAGAGAAAGACTATCAGACAAGAAAAGACTCAAAAACCACCAACCAAAAATGGGTAACTTTGCTTTGTTCCAGGAAAGGAAATGAAACCAATCAATTTGATTCGTCTGGCTTCGGCCCATATCTGTTGAATGCTTCTGTGTATCAAGGGGTATATTTAATGTCTAAAAGAATGGAGATCAAATAGTGAAAGAAGAGCCTCCAGATCATACATATTTAACATAAATAAAAACCTTACCGTATCTTAGGAGGGAACTTCAAAAACAACACCCACTAGATTTAGATTAATTCAAAAGTTCCCTTTGAAGCCACCATGGGTGTACCCTTTCTTCCCAGGCAGTGGGGCTTTCCTGTCTAAATAAGGGAATTATGTAGGAGGAATTCCATTAACTCACTCATTTAGCAAATATTTATTAAGCACCCACTGCATGCGAGGCCTATAGTGGTTGAGGGTAATGTCAATCAGCACAACAGACACAAACCACTCTTTCACAGAGCTGCAACCAAAATGAGTGAATATATATCATGTCAGAGGGTGAAAAGCACCACAGAGGAGGAAAAGCAGGGAAAGGGAATGGGACGGGGGTATGTTTTAATCAGGTAGTTAGAGAATGCCTCACACAGGTTACATCTGAGCAAAGACTTTGAAGGATGGAGGTCACTAAGTATTTGGGTGTCTGGGGAAGGAACATTCTATTGTGTAAGTCATAGTGAGCTACTTTGATTCATCATGGAATGAGGAAGGAGCATTCTAGGCAAAGGGAACAGCAACAGCAAAATCCCTGCTAGCAGGGACTGTGTCAGTGGGTCAGAGAAACATCAAGGAGCTTCATGTGTCTAGAAAAATGTTAGCAATCATCTTCCATGACCAGGCATAGAAAAAATGAAAAAAGGAAAACGCACATAGGCCATGGTAGACGTGGTGTCAATTCTTCATGAGCTGAAAGCTGCTGGAATTGAGATGGGTAGTAGCATCATCTGACATAGGCTCCCAGGATCCCTGGGGCTACAGATGAAAAGCAACTGTCAAGGACAAGGGGAGCAGGGAGACCAATTAGGAGATGAAGGACTTGACCAGGAGTGCAGAGGTGGTGTTGGGAAGGTTTTGGACATACCTTGAAGGTAGAGCCAGCATGATCCTCCTGGTGCACTGGGTCTGGGGTTTGAGAGTACACAAGGAGGCAAGACAATTCCAAGGATCATGGCCTGACAAACTGAAGTTGTCATTAACTAAGATAAGGAAGACTCCAAGGGGCTGGTTCAAGGAGAAAGATTAGGAATTTGATTTGTACCTATGAGGTTGAGTTGCCTATGAGATGTCCAAGAGCAAATATTGAGTAGACAGTTGAATATATAAGTCTGGAGTTCAGAGAGAGGTGCTGTCTGGAGATGTTAGCACATGGATGAAGGAGAAGAGGGCATTAGATCATCAAAGAAGGAGTGTAGACCAAGAAGAGGAGAGGACCTAAGGCTGAACTCTGGGACTCCAATTTTCTTTTTTTTAAGATTTTATTCATTTATTTGACAGGGAGAGACACAATGAGAGAGGAAACACAAGCAGGGGGAGTGGGAGAGGGAGAAGCAGGCTTCCTGCTGAGGAGGGAGCCCGATGCGGGGCTCGATCCCAGGACCCCGGGATCATGACCTGAGCCGAAGGCAGATGCTTAACGACTGAGCCACCCAGGTTGCCCCTGGGTCCAATGTTAAATGAAAAGGAAAGACATTTAAAAAGCTACAAATATTAAGAAAGACCAAATATCAGAAGCTGGGAAGGGAGAAATGGAAAAGTAACTGCTAAGTGCACCACATGTGTGAGTAAGAGCTTATCTGCATGGGTACCTACCATCTCATTGCACGGTAAGTCATTTGGCCCCTTTGAATTTGAAACAATCTGTCTCCTTTATTTATAAGGTGGCCAATAATAAACACAATACGGCACTGTAGCTACCCTACTTACAAACTGATTGCTTTATTGATTTCTGGTTCTGGGTTGAATGTCAGGGAAGGAAGGGATAACCAAAGTTGAGATAAAGTCTGGACAATCATGGGGGAGTGTCCTCAGCACACAGCCTGGAACCAAACAGTCTGCTTTTCTTTGTCCAGCACACCCACAGGATCTGCACGTTGATCTGGCTGTGTCAGTAAACAGACCTGCCCGGAGTTCATTTTGCCTGATAAAATCCATGTGTGTTCCAAGCTTACTTAAGGGAGAGCGATAGGGGTTTTGGGCTCCACTTTGACTAAAAATGAAACTCCAGTCAATATCCTTTTAAAAAGCATTAAAATATGTTGTTTATCTTAGGAAGAAAAATGTTCTCTTGGATCCTCTGAAATGTGTGAAGCTTTTGTAGTCACTGTTTTGGAAGACAAGGTAACAAATTCTCAGTCCATGGTGTAGTCACTGTTTTGGAAGACAAGGTAACAAATTCTCAGTCCATGGTGGGAGTCGGGAAACCAGAGATGACATGGAGGCATCAGTGATCAGTGACTTGCTCTGCAAAGGACTGTGGAAAGGATTTGGGTGGCAGAGGATGGGAGGATATAAAGTTACTTCATTAGAGGGAAGCAATAGTTACTATTTATTATTTCCCTAGAGCATGTTCTGTTGGGGGTGGGGTGCAGGAGATGGCTTTCTGGTCAAATGAACCCACATTTGACCCCGATAGTGTCACACACCTGTGCAAGTCATTTTACTTCTCCAACTTTGAATCCCCTCATTTGTAAAGTGTGTGGATTAGTTTGCTGGAGTTGCTATAACAAAGTACCACAGACTGGGTGGCTTCAATAACAGGAATTTATTTTCTTACAGACCTGGAGGCTAGAAGTCCAAGATCAAAGTGTAAGCAGAGTTGTTCCTTCAGAGGCTTCTCTCCTCTGCTTGTAGATGACTGGTTCTCCCTGTCTTCATATGGTCTTCCCTCTGTGCTTGCCCGTGTCCTCCTCTCCTCTTCTTGTAAGGACAGTAATCGGATTGGATGAGGGCTCTCCTTAATGACCTCATTTTCTCCAGTTACCTCTTTAAAGACCTTATCTTCAAATACTGTCACATTCTGAGGTAGAAGGGGTTAGGGCTTCAGCACATGAATTTTGGGAGACACAATCCAGCCCATAACAATGAGGACAAACTACTAGTAGACAGTATTATATTCTGTTTTGAGTATGTATTATGTATACATAACAATATATATTAAATTTTATGTCTGATAACAACAAAGCTCTGTTTTTGAAATGTTTATTTATGTACACAAATTTTTTTTTGCTTAAGTGCCCATAATCTATTAGGAAGTCTTATAATTACAATGTGAGACCAGAATAGATGTTTACAAAAGCATACTTAACTCTAACTTATTTAAGGTATGGGAATATTTTAATGTAATTTTGTTTAAGATTATTTCAGTTGTCCTTGGGAGCAAAGACTCTTCTCAAAAGATGCAATAGCTGGGGCACCTGGGTGGCTCAGTCAGTTAAGCATCTGACTCTTGGTTTTGGCTTAGGTCATGATCTCAGGGTCATGAGATGAACCCCATATCAAGCTCCATGCTGGGCATGGAGCCTGCTTAAGATTCTCTCTCCCCTTCTCCTTCTGCCCCAACCCCCACCCCTGCACTCCTGCTTTCTCTCTCTCTCTCAAAACAAAACAAAACAAAACAAAAACCGATAGCCAATGCTTCTTGGTGAAGCATTAAGGGAGAGAGTGCTACCGTGTTAAGAAAAATTAAGATAAATCATTTTTGGAGATGTGATCCAAAGGGCATAAACAGACTGGCCAAATTGAATTTAGCTGTAGTTTTGCCATTTGTTAATTGTGTGACTTTCACCCCCAACAAATTTTAGCTCCCTTCTCCTTGACTAGTGTGGTAACATGCTCCAGAGACACAATACTGTGGTAACGATTTTTGGGAAACACATAATTTTATGAATTAAAAATTCAACAGTTTTGTTTTTTCTCTAGAGATTCAAGGCACAAAGTAAGTCATCAATAAACATTGGATGGATGGATGGATGGATGGATGGTTGGGTAAGTAAAATAATACAGGACATAGGAAGATTTTTTTGAGTCTTACTTGACCTAAACTCTAGCCAAATACTGATGTCGCACATGAAGCCAACAGGAGATCTCACTCCTCCTGCTACTCTCCCTTAACCCCTCAAGGTAGGTGCTGTGGAGTTGATGCTATTAAAGGCTAAATTTCAGGGTCCCTGTCTGGCTCTTAATCTCGGGGTTGTGAGTTTGAGCCCCACATAGGGTGCAGAAATTACATACATATGTACCTACATACATAAATAAAGTTATATTTAGTTTTAAAGCCACACTACCTTTTGTTCTATTGGACACGTAGCTGAAGCTGATTTAGGTTGGCCTTGCTACCAGGTCTGGTGTAATGCTTGCTTCCTCTCAAAACCTGCTTCCCCATCTAGTAAAAGACTCAATGCCTCCCACATTAAGCTTTCAAGGTCATCTGCAATGTGGTCATTCCTAGGGCATGTCCCAGGAAGAGATGTTCATGTCCTTCTATGACCATTCTAATCTTCCCCATTACACTTTGGTCTCTAGGTTTCCGGTTAAGAAAGGCAGTTTTCTAACATCTCCCAAATATTCTACATCTGAGATTTAAGACGCTTTGTAGCTACTTTGCATAATCTTCCCTTCCCTCCACTCCTAAAGTTCCCTAAGACTGTCTAATATTTGTCCCAACCCATTTCTTCATCCAGTTGATAGGGCAGTTCTTACTTTCAATGAAGTGCAGCTTTTTCTACAGTCTCCTAGGCTGGCATTTGGCATAACTTCTTGTGGTAGCTGGTCCCCAATGATGTCACATCCTGTGTAGTCCTTTCCCACACTAGGTAGGGATGATTCATATTCATATTATTCATAGGATATTGCAGAAACGAAGGAGTGTGGGGCGCCTGGGTGGCTCAGATGGTTAAGCATCTGCCTTCGGTTCAGGTCATGATCCTGGAGTCCCGGGATCAAGTCCCACATCGGGCTCCCTGCTCCTTGGGAGCCTGCTTCTCCCTTTGCCTCTCTCTCTCTCTCTGTCTCTCATGAATAAATAAATAAAATCTTAAAAAAAAAAAGAAATGAAGGAGTGTGACTTCTAACTCTGTCTTATAAATCCAGCTACCATGTCATGAGAACACCAAGCAGACATATGGAGAGGGCCACATGACAAAGAATGGAGGCCTCCTGCCAACAACTATGTGAGTGAGCCATCTTAAAATCAGGGAAGCCTTCTGAAGAAACACAGCCTCAGCCAATAGCTCAACCACAATCTCACAAGCAAGAATCATCCAACTACTAAGCTGCTCCCTAATTCTTGTTCATAAACTAGGAGATAATAAATGTGTTAAGCTATGTTCTGGGTTAATTTGTTAGATGGCAATAGGTAACTAGTAAACCTCCTAAACTGCCCCAAATCTTAAAAATGGATTCCATCTGTCCTTGAAACTTATTTGCATCATCCTGACATTTCCTCATGTCTAGAAACAAACTCTTGACTGTTCCTGTTTCAAAGTTCTGTTTCCTCTTAGCCCATTTATTAGAAACCCATGAATGGATAAACATTTTTTGTAGAGGGTGAGGGAGCCCGAGGTTATCTCTTCCTCTCCCTGTCACAGATTCACACATAAATTTCTAATTTAAGTGACCCCAAGAAAATAGTCCTATTTTTTTAACACCAAATCATCTTTACTGCAGTATATAGTCAATATTTTACATATGGAATAAAAACAAACATAATTTTCACAAAGAAAGGGTACCTGGGTGGCTCAGTCAGTTGGGTGTCTGCCTTCAGCTCAGGTCATGATCCCGGAGTCCCAGGATTGAGTCCCACATCAGGCTCCCTGCTCAGAGGGGAGTCTGCTTCTCCCTCTGCCTCCGCTCCTTCCCCTGCTCATTCTTTCTCTCTCTCGCTCACTCGCTGTCTTTCAAATAAATAAATAAAATATTTAAAAAAATTTTTTTTCACAAAGGGAGTCAATCCAGGTGAAATGATCTATAGGTATGTCCTGTATTACATTTAGACATGACACTACCCTGTTAATCAAATGTGCTAATGAGAGGCTTAGAATTATTCTGATCCTTTGCTTGTCTCTTCTTCTGATCCAGAATAAATTTTTTTAATAGCTAGCCAGATTCAAGGGTACTGTGTTGGGTCCCAGAACACAGAACTGGATTACACTGACAAAAGACTGGGACACTGCTCTCATTAATGGAGATGACTGGCCAGCAAGCAAGTATCATCTCTGATAAGATCATTTCATTAAAGCTGATCTCAACTTTTTCCTATACCAAGATGCCAGAAGGCATGTCTCCAACATCATTCTGTAATAGCAGCTCGCCTTGGCAAAGGTTTTTCACAATAATGGATCAGGGTGGTAAGTGATAAAGATACCCTTCTCCCCATTCTACCTGCCCCCCTCCATGGTAGAACTAAATATCCTCTCAGGGGCTGTATAGTTCACAGGTGGCAGATATTCTCCTTAACCTCTGGGAATCTACACTGAAGGGCCCCAGAAGCAGAAAGAGGTCATTTCAGTTCTGGGAAAGCTGTTGCTTATACAGACTGTGTTTTGAGACTTTCTGGCTCTGTCTTTGTAAAGTACCCTGTACTTTTTGGCAGCCAGGTGATTGACACACAGTGTTATTATAAGAACAAGTGGAGCAATTCCAGGCATCCTTTCAAAGTAGGTATATCAAAAAGGCACTTTTCGATGGTTTTAAAGATCCAAAACTTTTTGTTCTTCTAAAATCCTCCTGGGAAAGACAATGCTTTTGTTTCAATGTCATGAAAAGACTGACCCTTAACTCCAGTTCCTCCCATCTCTGTTACAGACTACAATAGTATGTCCTCAGCGTGGGCCTCCTGATGGGCCACAGCCCATCCGTGTCAGGGCGCCTGCACAAGTGTCAGCTGCTTCCAAGCTTTCTAATCCCAAGACAAGAAAATAAAAAGGAACTTACTCATTCAAAGGTTAAGAAACTGGAATGTGTGCCTGCATAGAATATGAGCCCTCCCGATCTTCATGATATTCCCTCGTGATGGATTTCAGACTACACCTGTGTGAAAAAAATTTACAGTTGAACTGAAAAAAAAAAGTTTTTGCATGTGTAATAGTAACTGGTTTCCACTATTCTGGAGAATAAAATATAAAAATAAATATAGACGAATCTGCATGCTCATTTAATACATGTTTATTGACTGCCAACCATAGGATACCCACTGTATTAAGTGCTGGAGGTTCAACAGTGAACAAAACAAACATGGTCCTTTTATTCATGAATAAATACAGATAACAAACGCCAGACAATATTACACTACAAATGTTTAACATTGTTAAACATGTGTTAACAATATTAATTGTTAGGAAAGAAAAAGAAATGATGATAGTTCCTGACTTTCTTATTTACACCTGCTTCCCCAATAGCTGGCATCCGGGCTGGCACACAGTAGGATAGGGTTTCGATGCCACCAGTTTTTTATAAACAGCAGAGCACCAAATCTATGGTTTTGGAGGTCAGTGTCATAGCCAGGGTTGTCCCGGGTGGTGCTCCAATGGGGGAGCAGAGCAGAGCCCCAAGAGCAGGCAGCATGGTCTAAGGATCCCCTGGGTCACACAGAGAGAAGCAGTTCCCCTGCTTGGAGTGCATTTGGTAGAGGTGATATGGCCTCTCTGCAGCCAACACACCCTATGGGCACCATTTAGCTGCCCAGCTCACCAGTATAGGAACAAAGATGCCAATTGAGGGCAGCAGACCCTGGTGCCAGTGATTTACCATAAACTCCAACCTGCTGCGTGGCCATGCGACTATTTACTGGAACAAACCTGTACCGGCCAGTTTAGCAAGACCCTCCCCCAGAGGATCAGTTCAGGTCTGTGCCATGGGTGTCTCTGAAGTGTGGGCTTTTGAAACATGGCCACACCTGAGATAAAACACAGGAGTGCTATGTCACCTGGCAGGTGGACAACTCAGTCAAGGATAGGGTGAAGGCAGGGATCTGACAGAAGCTGGGAACACAGGAGGGGTGATTGTTTGCACATCTGTAAGGGCATCCTGAAGACTGGTGGTCATGAATTTCCCAATCCAGAGACAAGAAAGTGAGGCAAAGCCATTTTCACCCCTCTCCCACTAGCACTGACGGACCTCAGTGAGCTCAACAGTGCCACCAGGTGGAGAGAGCCACTACACCAAGTCCCACCCTCCCTGAGCCCTGCAGACACATCTCCACTAGGGCAAATCCATCTGAGACTCAGAATAACAATCCCCTCCCCCAGAACATCAGCACAAACCTCTCACCCACACCAAGTCTACTGATCATAGAGTGCTGGATAGCTTCAGCTCTAGGTGAAACAGGATCTAGCTGCCTTTAGTTTTTATTGTTGTTGTTCAGTTTTGGGGTAGGGGTTGTTTTATTTTGTTTTGGGTTTTTTTGGATAGAGAAAGAGCAATTTTAAATTTTTTATTTTTTTTTAATTTTTATCTTTTTCTCTGTCTTTTTTTATCAAGCATCTCTTAACAAGCAAACCAAAACACACCTAGCTTCCTTTATTTTATTTATTTTAATTTTAACTTTTTATTTTATTTTACTTTTTTCTTTTGACCTCCAAAATGACAAGACAGAAGAATTCACCCCAAAAGAAATACCAAAAAGAAATGATGGCCAGGGATTTAATCAATACAGATATAAGTAAGATGTCTGAACTAGATTTTATAGCAACAATTATAAGGATACTAGCTGGGCTTGAAAAAAGCATAGAAGACACTAGAGAATCCCTTACTGCAGAGATAAAAGAGCTAAAAGCTAGTCAAGCCAAAATTAAAAATGCTATAACCAAGATGCAAACTCAAATGGATGCCATAACAATGAGGATGTATGAAGCAGTGGTATAGAAGATAAAAATATGGAAAATAATGAAAATGAAAAGAAGAGGGAAACAAAGGTAATGGATCATGAAGGTAGACCTAGGGAACTCAACGACTTATTAAAATGGAATAACATTGGTATCATAGGAGTCCCAGAAGATGTAGAGAGAGAAAAAGGGACAGAAAGTCCAATTGAGCAAATTATAGCTGAAAATTTTCTTAGTCTTGGAAAGGACACAGACATCAAAATCCAAGAAGCACAGAGAACTCCCATTAAATTCATCCAAAGCCAGCCATTGCCGAGGCATATCATAGTCAAATTCACAAAATACACAGATAAGAAAAGAATCCTGAAAACAGCAAGGGAAAAAAAGTCCTTAACCTACAAGGGAAGACAGATCAGGTTCACAGCAGATCTGTCCACAGGAATTTGGCAGGCCAGAAGAGAATGGCAGGGTATATTCAACAAGCTGAATGGGAAAAATCTGCAGCCAAGAATACTTTATCCAGCAAGACTGTCATTCAGAATAGAAGAAGAGATAAAGAGTTTCCCAAACAAACAAAAACCCAAGGAGTTTGTGACCACTAAACTAGCCCTGCAAGAAATATTAAGGAGGACTCATTGAGTGGGGGGAAGAAAGACCAAAAGCAACAAAGACTAGAAAGGAACAGAGAACATCACCACAAACACCATCTTTATAGGTAATACAATGGCACTAAATTCATATCTTTCAAAAATCATTCTGAACATAAATGGACTAAATATTCCAATCAAAAGACAAAGGATATCAGAATGAATTAAAAAAAAAAAAGACCCATCCATATGCTGCCTACAGAAGACTCATTTTAAATCTAAAGACATCTGTAGGAGCACCTGGGTGACTCAGTCAGTTAAGCAACTGCCTTCAGCTCAAGTCATGATCCCAGGGTCCTCACATCGGGCTCCCTGCTTAGCAGGGAGTCTGCTCCTCCCTCTCCTTCTGCCCCTCCCCCAGCTTGTGCTCTCTCACTCACTCCTCAAATAAATAAATAAAATCTTCTGTAGATTGAAAGTGAGGGGATGGAGAACCATCTATCATGCTAATGTATGCCAAAAGAAAGCTGGAGTAGGTGCACCTGGGGGGCTCAGTTGTTAAGCATCTGACTTCTTGATCATGACACCATGATCCCAGGGTCCTGGGATCGAGCCCCACATCAGGCTCCCTGCTCTGCAGGAAGCCTGCTTCTCCCTCTCCCACTCCCCCTGCTTGTGTCTCTCTCTATGTCTCTCTCTGTCAAATAAATAAATAAAATATTTTTTAAAAAAATGAAAAGAAAGCTGGAGTAGCCATACTTATATCAGACAAGCTAGATTTTAAACTAAAGATTGTTAACAAGAGATGAAGAAGGGCATTTTATCATAATTTCTATCCATCAAGAAGATGTAACAATTGTAAGTATTTATGCCCCCAACTTGGGATCACCCAAATATATAAATCAATTAGTAATGAACATAAAGAAGCTCATCGATAATAGTACAGTAATAGGGGGTGTCTGGGTGACTCAGTCGGTTGGGCGGCTGCCTTCGGCTCGGGTTATGATCCCAGGGTCCTGGGATCGAGCCCCATGTCGGGCTCCTTGCTCAGCAGAGGGCCTGCTTCTCCCTCTCCCTCTGCCTGCCTCTCTGCCTACTTGTGCTCTCTATCTCTCTGTCAAATAAATAAATAAAATCTTTAAAAATAATAATAATAATAATAATACAGTAATAGTAGGGGATTTCAACACCCCATTTACAACAATGGACAGATCTTCTAAGCAGAAAATCAACAAAGAAACAATGGCTTTGAATGACACACTGGAGCAGATAGACTTAATGGATATATTCAGAACATTTCACCCGAAAGCAGCAGAATACACATTTTTTTTTCAAGTGCACATGGAATATTCTCCAGAATAGGTCACATACAGGGTCACAAATCAGCCCTCAACAAGTACAAAAAGATTGAGATCATACCATGCATATTTTCTGACCACAAAACTATGAAACTTGAAGTCAACCACAAGAAAAAATTTGGAAAGACCACAAATGGAGGTTAAAGAACATCCTATTAAAGAATGAATGGGTTAACCAGGAAATTAAAGACAAAATTAAAAAGTAGATGGAAGCAAATGAAAATGAAAACACAACGGTCCAAAATCTTTGGGATGCAGCAAAGATGGTCCTAAGAGGGAAGTACATTGCAATACAGGCCTACCTCAAGAACCAAGAAAAGTCTCAAATATGCAACCTAACCTTACACCTAAAGGAGCTAGAAAAGGACCAGCAAATAAAGCCTAACACCAGCAGAAGAAGAGAAATAATAAAGATCAGAGCAGAAGTAAATGATACAGAAACAACAAACAGGGACGCCTGCTTGGCTCAGTCGGTTAAGTCTGCCTTCAGCTCAGGTCATGATTTCAGGGTTCTGGGATCGAGTCCCGCATCGGGCTCCCTGCTCAGCGGGAAACCTGCTTCTCCCTCTGCCTGCAGCTACCCCTGCTTGTGCTTGCTCTCTCTCTGACAAATAAATAAATAAAATCTTTAAAAAAAAAAGAAACAAACAAAAAACATAGTAGAACAGATCAACAAAACTAAGAGCTGGTTCTTTGAAAGAATTAAGAAAATTGATAAACTCCTAGCCAGACTTACCAAAAAGAAAAGAGAAAGGACCCAAATAAATAAAATCATGAATGAAAGAGGAGAGGTCACAACCAACACCACAGAAGTACAAACAATTATAAGAGAATATTATGGAAAATTATATGCCAGCAAACTGGGCAATCTGGAAGAAATGGATAAATTCCTAGAAACCTACAAACTACCAAAACTGAAACAGGAAGAAATAGAAAATTTGAACAGACACATAACCAACAAAGAAATTGAAACAGTAATAAAAAATCTCCCAATAAATGAAAGTCCAAGGCCAGATAGCTTCCCAGGGGAATTCTACCAGTCACTTAAAGAAGAGGGGCACCTCAGTGACTCAGTTGGTTAAGCATCTGCCTTTGGCTCAGGTCATGATCCCAGGGTCCTGAGATCAAGTCCTGCATCAGGCTCCCTGCTCAGCAGGGATCTGCTTCTCCCTCTGCCTCAGCCCCTCCGCCCGATTTGTGCATGCTTTCTCTATCTCTATCTCTCACTCACTCTTCCTCTCAAATAAATAAATAAAATCTTTAAAAAAAAGAAGAGTTTATACCTATTTTTCTTAAACGGTTCCAAAAACTAGAAACGGAAGGAAAACTTCCAAATTCATTCTACAAGGTCAACATTGCCTTGATTCCAAAACCAGAAAAAGACCCCACTGAAAAGGAGAATTACAGGCCAATATCCCTGATGAACATGGATGCAAAAATTCTCAACAAGGTACTAGCAAATCGAATTCAACAGTACATTAAAAGAATTAATCACCACGATCAAATGGGGTTTATTCCTGGGCTGCAGGCTGGTTCTGTATTTGCAAATAAATCGTGATATACCATATTAGTAAAAAAAAGAGGGGGTGAGAATCATATGATCCTCTCAATAGATGCAGAAAAAGCATTTGACAAAATACAGTATCCATTCTTAATAAAACAAAACAGAACAAAAACCTCAACAAAGTAGAGATAGAAGGAACGCACATCATAAAGGCCATATAGGAAAGACCCAAAGCTAATATCATTCTCAATAGGGAAAAACTGAGACCCTTTTCCTTACAGTCAGGAACAAGACAAGGATGTCCACTCTCACAATTACTATTTAACATAGTACTGGAAGTCTTAGCCTCACCAATCAGACAACAAAAAGAAATAAAAGGCATCCAAATCAGCAAGGAAGAAGTCAGTCTTTTACTATTTGCAGATGACATGATACTCTATGTAGAAAACCCAAAAGACTCCACCAAAAAGTTGCTAGAACTCATACATGAATTCAGCAAAGTGTCAGGATATAAAGTCAAAATAGAGAAATCTGTTGTATTTCTATCCACCAATAACGAAGCAGTAGAAAAAGAAATCAAGGAATTGATCCCATCTGCAATTGTACCAAAAACAATAAGATACCTAGGAATAAACCTAACCAAAGAGGTGAAAGATCTGTACTCTGAAAACTATAGAACACTTGTAAAAGAAATTGAAAAGGACACAAAGAAATGGAAAAGTAACCCATGCTCATGGATTGGAAGAAAAAATATTGTTAAAATGTCTATATTACCCAAAGCAATCTACACACTTAATGCAATCTCTATCAAAACACCACCAGCATCTTTCACAAAGCTAGAACAAACAATCATAAAATTTATATGGAACCACAAAAGACCCTGAATAGCCAAAGCAATCCTGAAAAAGAAAAGCAAATCTGGAGGCATAACGATTCCAGAACTCAAGCTATATCACAATGATGTAGTCATTAAGACAGTATGGTACTGGCACAAAAACAGACACATAGATCAATGGAACAGAATAGAAAACCCAGAAATGGACTGACAACTATATGGTCAACTAATCTTCAACAAAGCAGAAAAGAATATACAGTGGAAAAAAGACAGTCTTTTCCACAGATGATATTGGGGAAACTGGACAGCAGCATGCAAAATAATCAAACTGGACCACTTTCTTCTACCATACACAAAAAGAAATTCAAAATGGATGAAAGACCTAAATGGGAGACAGGAATCCATCAAAATCCTAGAGGAGAACACAGGCAGCAACCTCTTTGACCTCAGCTGTAGTAACTTCTTACTAGGCATGTCACCAGAAGCAAAGGAAACAAAAGCAAAAAATGAAGTTTTGGGACTTCATCAAGATAAAAAACTTCTGCACAGTGAAGGAAACAATCAACCAAACTAAAAGGCAGCCTACAGAATGAGAGAAGATATTCGCAAATGACAAATCTGATAAAAGGTTAATATCCAAAATCTATAAAGAACTTATCAAACTCAATGCTTAAAAACCAAATAATCCAGTTAATGGGCAGAAGACATAAATAGACATTTTTCCAAAGAAGACATCAAAATGGCTAACAGACACATGAAAAGATGTTCAACATCATTCATTATCAGGAAAATACAAATCAAAACCATGATGAGATACCACCTCACACCAGTCAGAATGGCTAAAATTAACAACTCAGGAAAGAAGAGATGTTAGCAAGGATGCTGAAAAAGGGGAACCCTCTTGCACCATTGGTAGAAATGCAAACTTGTACAGTCACTCTGGAAAACAGTGTGGAGGTTCCTCAAAAAGTTGAAAATAGAAGTACCCTACACCCCAGCAATCACAATACTAGATATTTACCCAAAAGATACAAAAATACAGATTTAAAGGGGTACATGAACCCCAGTGTTCATAACAACATCATTATCAATAATAGACAAACTATGGAAAGAGCCCAAGTGTCCCTCTATAGATGAATGGATAAAGAAGATGTGGTATATATATACAATGGAATATTACTCATCCATCAAAAAGAATGAAATCTTGCCATTTGCAACAACGTAGATGGAACTACAGTGTATTATGCTAAGTGAAATTAGTCAGTCAAAGAAACACAAATACCATATGATTTCATTCATATGTGGAATTTAGGAAACAAAACAGATGAACATAGGGGAATGGAAAAAAAGAGAGTGAGAGAGAGAAAGAGAGGGAAGCAAACCATAAGAGACTCTTAACCAATAGAGAACAAACTGAGGGTTAATGGAGGGAAAGAGGTGGGGGATGGGCTAAATGGGTGATGGGTATTAAGCAGGGCACTTGTTATGATAAGCATTGGGTGTTATATGTAAGTAATGATTCACTAAATTCTACTCCTGAAACCAATATTACACTATATGTTAACTAACTAGAATTTAAATAAAAATTTGGAAGAAAAAAATATAATTAATCACTAAAAGGAACCAACTATACTTGGAAAAATAGTTAATTCCAGGTTTAAATTTAAAATGTTTCAGTTTGGATTGTCTGGGTAGCTCAGTCATTTAAGTGTCTGTCTTCAGCTCAGGTCATGATCCTGGGGTCCTGGGTTCGAGCCCCGCATTGGGCTCCCTGCTCAGTGGGGAGGCTGCTTCTCGTGATCCCTCTGCTCCTCCCCATCCCACCCATACTCTCGCTCACTCTCTCTCGCAAATAAATAAAATCTTTAAAAAATAACAAAAAATAAAATGTTTCAGTTTATGAGGGTTGATGGAGGGAGATGTGTGGGGGATGGACTAAATGACTGGATGGGTGATAGGTATTAAAGAGAGCATTTGTTGTGATGAACACTGGGTGTTCTAAGTGATAAGTGATCAATCACTGAATTCTACCCCAGAAACCAACATATGTTAACTAACAAAATTTAGAATTTAAATTAAAGTAAAATAAAATGTTTCAGTTTAAACATTTTCACAAAAAACTATATTAAGAAAATATGGCAATTGTGAATAATTATTAAGTCTAGGTGATGGATATACAACCATTTCTTACGTTTGTCTTTTTATTTTTCAGTGTATTTTTAAAATTTTCATTTAAAACATAAAAAATAATATATAATCAACAACAAAAATATAGACCCTTGTGTACATATGATACATTCTCTTATTTAAAATTTGAAAAAATGGTGTGCATTAAACATAGAATCTCTCTGTGTCAATCTTTACTCATCTCCAAGAGAAATTTTCATGTGACCACAAAACCTACCCCAAGAACGATTTTGAACTTTACACTTCTTACTTTTTTCTTTAAATTTTTTTATTGTTATGTTAATCACCACACATTACATCATTAGTTTTTGATGTACTGTTCCATGATTCATTGTTTGTGCATAACACCCAGTGCTCCACGCAGAACATGCCCTCTTTAATACCCATCACCAAGCTAACCCATCCCCACCCCCCGCCCCTCTAGAAACCTCAGTTTGTTTTTCAGAGTCCATCGTTTCTCATGGTTCGTCTCCCCTCCGATTTCCCCCCCTTCATTCTTCCCCTCCTGCTATCTTCTTTTTTTTTTCTTAACATATAATGCATTATTGTTTCAGAGGTACAGATCTGTGATTCAACAGTCTGGCAAAATTCACAGCGCTCACCATAGCACATACCCTCCCCAATGTTTATCACCCAGCCACCCCGTCCCTCCCACCCCCCACCACTCCAGCAACCCTCAGTTTGTTTCCTGAGATTAAGAATTCCTCATATCAGTGAGGTCATAGGATATATGTCTTTCTCTGATTGACTTATTTCACTCAGCATAACACCCTCCAGTTCCATCCATGTCGTTGCAAATGGCAAGAACTCATTCCTTTTGATGGCTGCATAATAATCCATTGTGTATATATATATATATATATGTATATAAATGTATATATATATATATATATATATATATATATATATATATATATATATATATATATATATACCACTTCTTCTTTATCCATTCATCTGTCGATGGACATCTTGGCTCTTTCCATAGTTTGGCTATTGTGGACATTGCTGCTATAAACATCAGGGTGCACGTACCCCTTCGGATCCCTACATTTGTACCTTTGTGGTAAATACCCAGTAGTGCAATTGCTGGATCGTATGGTAGCTCTATTTTCAACTGTTTGAGGAACCTCCATACTGTTTTCCAGAATGGTTGCACCAGCTTGCATTCCCACCAACAGTGTAGGAGGGTTCCCCTTTCTCCGATTCCCGCCAACATCTGTCGTTTCCTGACTTGTTCATTTTAGCCATTCTGACTGGTGTGAGGTGGTATCTCATTGAGGTTTTGATTTGGATTTCCCTGATGCTGAACGAAGTTGAGCAATTTTTCATGTGTCTGTTGGCCACTTGGATGTCTTCTTTGGAAAAATGTCTTCTGCCCATTTCTTGAATGGATTATTTGTTCTTTGGGTGTTAAGTTTGATAAGTTCTTTATAGATTTTGGATACTAGCCCTTTATCTGATATGTCATTTGTAAATATCTTCTCCCATTCTGTTGGTTGTCTTGGTTTTGTGGACTGTTTCTTTTGCTGTGCAAAAGCTTTTTATCTTCATGAAATCCCAATAGTTCATTTTTGCCCTTGCTTCTCTTGCCTTTGGCGATGTTTCTAGGAAGAAGTTGCTACGGCTGAGGTCGAAGAGCTTTCTGCCTGTGTTCTCCTTTAGGATTTTGATGCACTCCCATCTCATATTTAGGTCTTTCAACAATTTTGAGTCTATTTTTGTGTGTGGTGTAAGGAAATGGTCCAGTTTCATTCTTCTGCATGTGGCTGTCCAATTTTCCCAACACCATTTGTTGAAGAGACTGTCTTTTTTCCATTGGACATTCTTTCCTGCTTTGTCAAAGATGAGTTGACCATAGAGTTGAGGGTCCATTTCGGGGCTCTCGATTCTGTTCCATTGATCTATGTGTCTGTTTTTGTGCCAGTACCATACTGTCTTGATGATGACAGCTTTGTAATAGAGCTGGAAGTCCGGAATTGTGATGCCGCCAGCTTTGCTTTCCTTTTTCAACATTCCTCCGGCTATTCGGGGTCTTTTCTGGTTCCATACAAATTTTAGGATTATTTGTTCCATTTCTTTGAAAAAAGTGGATGGTATTTTGATGGGGATTGCATTGAATGTGTAGATTGCTCTAGGTAGCATTGACATCTTCACAATATTTGTTCTTCCAATCCATGAGCATGGAACTTTTTTCCATTTCTTTGTGTCTTCCTCAATTTCTTTCATGAGTATTTTATAGTTTTCTGAGTACAGGTCCTTTGCCTCTTTGGTTAGATTTATTCCTAGGTATCCTATGGTTTTGGGTGCAGTTGTAAATGGGCTCAACTCCTTAATTTCTCTCTCTTCTGTCTTGTTGTTGGTGTATAGGAATGCCACTGATTTCTGTGCATTGATTTTATATCCTGCCACTTTCCTGAATTCCTGTATGAGTTCTAGCAGTTTTGGGGTGGAGTCTTTTGGGTTTTCCACATAAAGTATCGTATCATCTGCAAACAGTGAGAGTTTGACTTCTTCTTTGCCAATTTGGATGCCTTTGATTTCTTCTTGTTGTCTGATTGCTGTGGCTAGGACTTCTAATACTATGTTGAATAGCAGTGGTGATAGTGGACATCCCTGCCGCGTTCCTGACTTTAGGGGAAAAACTCTCCGTTTTTCCCCATTGAGAATGATATTTGCTGTAGGTTTTTCATCAATGGCTTTTATGATATTGAGGTATGTACCCTCTATCCCTATACTCTGAAGTGTTTTGATCAAGAAAGGATGCTGTACTTTGTCGAATGCTTTTTCTGCATCTATTGAGAGGATCATATGATTCTTGTTCTTTCTTTTGTTAATGTATCGTATCACGTTGATTGATTTGCAGATGTTAAACCAAACTTGCAGCCCAGGGATAAATCCCACTTGGTCGTGGGGAATAATCCTTTTAATGTACTGTTGTATCCTATTGGCTAGTATTTTAGTGAGAATTTTTGCATCCATGTTCATCAAGGATATTGGTCTATAATTCTCCTTTTTGATGGGGTCTTTGGTTTGGGGATCAAGGTAATGTGGCCTCATACAACGACTTTGGAAGTTTTCCTTCCATTTCTATTTTTTGGAACAGTTTCAGAAGAATAGGTATTAATTCTTCTTTAAATGTTTGGTAGAATTCCCCTGGGAAGCCATCTGGCCCTGGGCTTTTGTCTATTGGGATGTTTTTGATGACTGCTTCAATTTCCTTAGTGGTTATAGGTCTGTTCAGGTTTTCTATTTCTTCCTGGTTCAGTTTTGGTAGTTGATACATCTCTAGGAATGCATCCATTTCTTCCAGGTTATCTAATTTGCTGGCATAGAGTTGCTCATAATATGTTCTTATTATTGTTTATATTTCTTTGGTGTTGGTTGTGATCTCTCCTCTTTCATTCATGATTTTGTTGATTTGGGTCATTTCTCTTTTCTTTTTGATCAGTCTGGCCAGGGGTTTATCAATCTTGTTAATTCTTTCAAAGAACAAGCTCCTAGTTTCGTTGATCTGTTCTACCGTTCTTTTGGCTTCTATTTCATTGATTTCTGCTCTGATCTTTATTATTTCTCTTCTCCTGCTGGGTTTAGGCTTTATTAGCTGTTTTTTCTCTAGCTCCTTTAGGTGTAGGGTTAGGTTCTCTATTTGAGACCTTTCTAGTTTCTTGAGAAAGGCTTGTATTGCTATATAGTTTCCTCTCAGGACTGCCTTTGCTGCATCCCAAAGATTTTGAACAGTTGTGTTTTCATTTTCATTGGTTTCCATGAATTTTTTTTAATTCTTCTTTAATTTCCTGGCTGACCCATTCATTCCTTAGTAGGATGCTCTTTAGCCTCCATGTATTTGAGTTCTTTCCAACTTTCCTCTTGTGATTGAGTTCTAGTTTCAAAGCATTGTGGTCTGAAAATATGCAGGGAATAATCCCAATCTTTTGGTACCTGTTGAGACCTGACTTGTGACCTAGGATGTGATCTATTCTGGAGAATGTTCCATGGGCACTAGAGAAGAATGTGTATTCCGTTGCTTTGGGATGGAATGTTCTGAATATGTCTGTGAAGTCCATTTGGTCCAGTGTTTCATTTAAAGTCTTTATTTCCTTGTTGATCTTTTGCTTAGATGATCTGTCCATTTCAGTCAGGGGGGTGTTAAAGTCCCCCACTATTATTGTATTGTTGTCAATGTGTTTCTTTGCTTTTGTTATCAATTGCCTTATATAATTGGCTGCTCCCATGTTAGGGGCATAGATATTTACAATCGTTAGATCTTCGTGTTGGATAGACCCTTTAAGTAGGATATAGTGTCCTTCCTCATCTCTTATTACAGTCTTTGGTTTAACATCTAATTTGTCTGATATCAGGATTGCCACCCCAGCTTTCTTTTGGTGTCCATTAGCATGGTAAATGGTTTTCCATGCCCTCACTTTCAATCTGGGGGTGTCTTTGGGTCTAAAATGAGTCTCTGGCAGACAGCATATTGATGGGTCTTGTTTTTTTAATCCAATCTGATAGCCTGTGTCTTTTGATTGGGGCATTTAGCCCATTTACATTCAGGGTAACTTTTGAAAGATATGAATCTAGTGCTATTGTATTGCCTGTAAGGTGACTGTTACTGTATATTGTCTGTGTTCCTTTCTGATCTATGCTGCTTTTAGGCTCTCTCTTTGCTTAGAAGACCCCTTTCAATATTTCTTGGAGGGCTGGTTTCGTGTTTGCAAATTCCTTTGGTTTTTGTTTGTTCTGGAAGCTTTTTATCTCTCCTTCTATTTTCAATGACAGCCTAACTGGATATAGTATTCTTGGCTGCAGATTTTTCTCATTTAGTGCTCTGAATATATCATGCCAGTCCTTTCTGGCCTGCCAGGTCTCTGTGGATAGGTCTATTGCCAATCTAATGTTTCTGCCATTGTAGGTTACTTATCTCTTCTCCCGAGCTGCTTTCAGGATTTTCTCTTTGTCTCTGAGACTCGTAAGTTTTACTATTAGATGTTGGGGTGTTGACCTATTTTTATTGATTTTGAGAGGGGTTCTCTGTGTCTCCTGGATTTTGATGCCTGTTTCCTTCCCCACATTAGGGAAGTTCTCTGTTATAATTTGCTCCAATATACCTTCTGCCCCTCTCTCTCTTTCTTCTTCTTCTGGGATCCCAATTATTCTAATGTTGTTTCATCTTATGGTATCACTTATCTCTCGAATTCTGCCCTCATGATCCAGTAGTTGTTTATCTCTCTTTTTCTCAGCTTCTTTATTTTCCATCATTTGGTCTTCCATATCACTGATTCTCTCTTCTGTCTCATTTATCCTAGCAGTTAGTGCCCCCATTTTGTATTGCACCTCATTAATAGTCTTTTGGATTTCGACTTGGTTAGATTTTAGTTCTTTTATTTCTCCAGAAAGGGTTTCTCTAATAACTTCCATGCTTTTTTCAAGCCCAGCTAGTATCTTTAAAATCATGATTCTGAACTCTAGGTCTGACATCCTACTAATGTCCGTATTGAATAGGTCCCTGTCAGACGGTACTACCTCTTGTTCTTTTTGTTGAGGTGATTTTTTCCATCTTGTCATTTTGTCCAGGGGAGAACAGATGAATGAGAGAACAAAATGCTAACAGGGTAACAACGTCACCAGAAAATATACTCTAAACAAATCAGAAAAGACCTGAAACCAGGGGAAAAGAAAGGGAAAGAAAGAAAAAAGAAAGAGAAAAGAAAAAGATAAAAACAAACAAAAACAGAATATGATCAAATATGATGAGGCTGGTGCATAGATCAGTGCCACACACTAGATTTTGGGTGTATTTTGGTCTGTTAGAATAAAGTGCCTCCCAAAATTTTAAAGAAAGAAAGACTAATATATGTACACAATAAGGGTTGACACAATGAACGGATGGAATATGACTGTAAAGATGAAAATTATAAAAAAATTTATAAAAGGAATTGATAAGATAAGAAGTTGGTTGAAAAAAAGAAGAAGATGATTAAAAAGAAAGAAAGAAAGAAAAAAAGGGGGAGAGAATGTGATCAGGCAGGAGACTAGAACAAAGCCATACACTAGAGATTTAGGGTGTATTTTGATATGTTAGAAGAAACTGTATCTCACAATTTTAAAGAGAGAACAATTTATATATATATGCCAAAAATAAGGGTAACTACTCTGAAGGGATAGAATATGACTCTAAAAATGAAAAATAAAAATGTGTTTTTAAAAAAGGGATTGCTAAGATGTTGGTTGAAAAGGGAAAAAGAAAAATTCAAAAAAAAAGACAGTTAAAAAAAATTAAATTTGAAAGACTAAAGAATCATGGTAAAAAAGCCCTGAATTCTATGTGCAGTATTCCCCTAGCGCTGGAGTTCTGCCGTTCTCATTGATCGGTAAACTTGGTCTTGGCTGGCTGTCCGTGCTGAACTTCTGGGGGAGGGGCCTGTTGCTGTGGTTCCCCGATGTCTTTGCGGGAGGTGGAATTGCCGCACCCTTGTCCATCTGGGCTAAGTCATCTGCTCGGGTTTGCTCTAGGGAGCTTTTGTTCCCCGCAAGCCTTCCGTACAGCTTTGGAGGACGAGAGCAAAAATGGCGGCCTCCCAATCTCCGCCCGGGAGGAGCCGAGAACTTGGGGCCCCGCTCCCCAGTGCGCCCCCAGAGAAAAGCAGTCAATCACTCCCGTCTCCCTTGTCTCCGGGCACTCCGTGCTCACCTGGCCTGTGACCGAGCGTTTCTATCTCTGGCACCCGACCCCGTGTGGAGTCTCCAAACCCAGCAGATCCCTGTGGTGCACGCCTGTGCCACTCCTCCTGGGGGAGGAAGGGGAGTCTCCCTGGATCTGCCGCTTGTTGGGTCCCTGCTGGAGGAGCAGTGGCCCGACTGTGCCACGGATCACAGTTTATGGCAACCCCGAGCTGAGAGCCCGCGCCTCAGCTCCGTCTCTGCAGCCGGCTTCCCCGCTCCGATCCCTGGGAGCTCTGACGCACTCAGGCACCCCCGGTCTTTCTGTGACCCCGAGGGTCCTGAGACCACACTGTCCCACGAGGGTTCCACCCCCCGCTTAGCCACTGGAGCGATGTCCCTCAGCGGAGCTGACTTCTAAAAGTTCCGATTTTGTGCTCCACATCTCTATCACTTGCCAGAAGTGGCCGATGGAGGCCCCCTCCCCCGCCATCTATCCTCCCAAATATCGCCTCGGATTCACTTCTCCACACGTCCTACCCTCCAGAAAGTGGTCGCTTTTCTGTTCAGAGAGTTGTTGCTATTCTTTTCTTCGATCTCCTGTTGAGTTCATAGGTGTTCAGAATGGTTTGTTCCTTATCCAGCTGAATTCCTGAGACCAGACGAAATCCAGGTCTCCTACTCCTCCACCATCTTGCTCTGCCCCTACAGTTCTTACTTCTAAGATAATACTTCTAGTCAGAGTATTTTTTCCTATTACTTAAACAGAAAAAAGAGGAAATTATTCTTCCAAAAATAAGAAGTCTAACTATCTGAATTTGGGGCTCCTGTGTAGGTTATACCTCTTGCCTGAACGTGGGAGTGCAGAAGCCCAGAAAGTAACAATAAATGCAGAAAACAGATCATTTTCTTCATGATGGGATATGCCCAGACTTCAAGTCTGTAGCAAATTTGTATTGGGTGAGATTTTCTCTTTACCTGTCCTCAAAGGGACTTAACTGAGTGCCTGATCCTCAGAAACCTCAGTATAGTCTCAGGCTTGCTCAGCCATGGCCTGGGGGATGGGGGCAGGCTGCACTGACAGTGGGTGAGGTGTCACCCAGACAGAAACAGTGACACTGGGCTGGAGTTTCAACTTCCCAGAAGACCAAGGCTGAATTAGAGGAAATGTCTCTATCTGCTTGTCTATGAGAGCTATTAGGAGCATGACCTAGTCTATCAACTCCACCCAGGACATTTGAGGATCTTTTGACATTCCTCACCTTAGGAGGTAGGCTCCATGTCCTAACCCCTTGGAACTGGGCATATTTATGAGTGCATGACTAAAGAATATATTGAAAGGTTCCACATGACAGGTTCTGAGTCAGGTCTTAATACACTGGGAGCTTCTACTTTGTTTCTTGGAACATTTTTTCAGGAGGAAACCAGAAGTCATACAAAAAGCACAACTACCCTAGATCCCCAGAAAACCCAAACCAGCCATGTGGAGGGGTTGTATGAAGGCCACACTGCCTGGAAACCCCTAGTGTTGCAGTCATCCCAACCCCATGCCAAACACATGAAGCAGCAAATAGCCCCACCCTGATCCCTGCCGCTACCTGAGAGACTCCAGTAAGAACTGCCACATTCATACCCATTAGGATGGCTACTATAAGAGAGAGAGACAGAGAGAGGAAGGAAGGAAGGAAGGAAGGAAGGAAGGAAGGAAGGAAGGAAGGAAGGAAGGAAGGAAGGGAAAAAAAGAAAGAGAAAGAAAAAGAAAGAAGGAAAGAAAGAAAGAAAGAAAGAAAGAAAGAAAGAAAGAAAGAAAGAAAGAAAGAAAGAAAGAAAGAAAGAGAAAGAAAAAGAAAGAAAGAAAGAAAGAAAGAAAGAAAGAAAGAAAGAAAGAAAGAAAGAAAAATGAATTAAGGAAGGAAGGAGGAAGGGAAGGAAGGAAAGAAGGGAAGGAAGAAAGGAAAACAAAATTTTTTTAAACTGAAAATAGCAAGGGTTGGCAAGGATGTGGAGAAATTAGAACCATGGTGCACTGCTGGTGGGAATGTAAAAGGGTGCAGCTGCTGTGCAAAATAGCATGGTGAGTCCTCCAAAAAATTAAACATAGAATTACCATATGAGCCAGTAATTCCACTTCTAGGTATTACCCAAAAGAATTGAAAGCAGGGACTCCAGTAGATAACTGTACACCAATATGCACAGCAAAATTATTTACAATAGCCAAAAGGTGGAAACAACCCAAATGCCTATCAAAAGATGAATGGAGAGACAAAAGGAGGTATATTCATACAGTGGAATATTATTCAGCCTTAAAAAGGAAGGAAATTCTGACACCTGGGACAACATGAATGAACCTTAAAGACATTCCCTTGAAGACGAAGGGAAATAATCCAGTCACTAAAGGACAAATACTGAGTGATTCCACTTATGGGGGTCACAAGGGGCTTAGAGGAGGGGGAATAGGGAGCTGTTGCTTAATGGGGACAGAGTTTCAGTTTGGAAAGATGAAAAAGCTCTGGAGATGGATGCTAGTGATGGTCACACAGCAGTGTGAATGTACCTAATGCCACCAAACTATACACTTGAGAATGACTAAAATGGTAAGTTTTATGTCAGGCACATTTTACCAGAATAAAAAAAAGGAAACCGCCCCAGAACTGTGAGAGATGATTAATCATTGTTTTAATCTACTAAATTTTGTAAGAAGATAGAATTGTTGTTTTTCTATAGATCAAGCATAGACTGACCATCCATTTCGTTCCTAAGGATACTGTGACCCATTAACCACCCTCAAATATACTGTGGTTCAAAACACTCTGATTACTACTTAGTCCCAACTAGTCACAAAAGTCATCTGCTCAGCAGGCCTTTGGGAGGTTACATACTGCCACTGAGCCTCAGTCTCCCTGGGGTTTCATGCTCCTCCCTGGGGTTCTGCCCTCCTCTCTGATATCAGAGAACATGTGTCAGTGGCAGCATTTCCCACCAATCCTGGCCCCAGGGGACAGTAAATACAGAGCACTTCAAAGATATTGCTGCCTCCCTCACCCACACATTCCTCAATATCTTAGTGAAGGGCTGCCCTCTGGATCCCCAGGGGGATGCAGCAAGGGGGTGCAAGTCAACATAGTAGGCCTCTCCTAGCATTTCTATCTCCCTCTCCATTAGGTTCCTCCCTCTCACGAAGCCAGGAAAGTATTTGGCATCTTGGCCTTCCTGACAGTTGGTCAATCAAGCAAACGGCTGCTGAACTTCTGCCTGATAATCCAAACCACACATCCCATCCACACCCAGTGTTGGCTCCAGAGACCAGGATGGCAGGCAGGCCAAACCTTCACCTGTGTCTCTATGCCTACCTCTCTGTAGAAAAGGAAATAAATGGAAAGAAAATTGAGGGCTTTTCTGCCTTACACAAGATAAAACTTCTTTGCAGAATATACAACTTGATCTTCTGGGAGAGGACTGAATCTTAAAGTAAATATGAAGGTGTTGACACATTTCTGTGTTTTAAAAAGGCTTGATCACTGTTTTTTGAAAGACAAGAACATAATGTGGAAGAAGACTGACAAAAGGTTAATTTTCATTGCATCTAACTGTGCTGCATTTTCACTGATCCACAGACACCCAGAATATATAGAACTAAGAATTAAAACCTCAAGGGGATTTTTCCTCACCCCTCATTTCTTAAGAGTTATTATTTCTCATGCGCCAACTTCTTTTAATTATTAATCTCATCAATATCAGTCATTTTTAGCATACAATGGAAATAATCAAAATAAAATCTAAAAACGTGTGTCAGACAATAAACTATTAAAAGGAGAAAGATAGGGGGCGCCTGGGTGGCTCAGTTGGTTAAGCGACTGCCTTCGGCTCAGGTCATGATCCCGGAGTCCCAGGATCGAGGCCCACATCGGGCTCCCTGCTCGGCGGGGAGTCTGCTTCTCCCTCTGACCCTCCCCCCTCTCATGCTCTCTCTCTCAAATAAATAAATAAAATCTTAAAAAAAAAAAATAAATAAAAATAAAAATAAAAGGAGAAAGATAGGAAGTAAAGAAAAGAAAACAAGGGAAAGAAATAGAAAAGACAAGCCAAATCAAAATGAGTTTTTAGATATGAGCAAATAATATATCATGAAGCATCTTCCTTCCACAGGGAGGAAAAAACACTTAATAGAAATTTTCTCATCAGTTTTCCCAACCACCATGGTGCAGCTCTTCTAATGGATAAGAAATGGGGAAAGAGAGAGAGAGAGAGAAACCAAGAAACAGATTCTTAACTATAGAGAACAAATTGATGGTTACCAGAGGGGAGGGGGGTTGGGGGGATGGGTGAAATAAGTAATGGGAATAAAGAGTGCACTTCCTGTGATGAGAGCACTGTGTGATGCATGGAATTGTTGAATCACTGTATTTTATACCTGAAACTAACATAACACTGTATGTTAACTATACTGGAATTAAAATAAAATTAAAAAGAAATGGAAAAAGCAAAAATAAAACCAAAAACTGCACAGGGTCTAATATTTGGCACTCCACTAAGCATTCATTTCCTTAGATGTGAATCAGCCCCAGAGTATATGTTTCTAAAGGATTGTCCTTTTAAAAAAAACATATTTGTAGGGGCGCCTGGGTAGCTCAGTCATTAAGCGTCTGCCTTCAGCTCAGGTCATGATCTCAGGGTCCTGGGATCGAGCCCCGCATCAAAGCCTGCTTCTTGCTCTCCCACTCCCCCTACTTGTGTTCCCTCTCTCGTTGTGTCTCTCTCTGCCAAATAAATAAATAAAATCTTAAAAAATATATAAATAAAAATAAAAAACATACTTGTATAGTTTTTATACAAAATACATGAAATAATGCAGATAATTTGAAAACTAAAGAAAAGGACAACATTAACCCAATTGCAACCTCTAACAAAACCACTGTTAGCTTTTTAAAAACAGCTATTATTATTATTATTATTATTCCCTATGTTCTTAAATTCCAATGTCTGTTCTTGGCACATTCCCTTGCTTTCTTTTATTACAACTTATATTTCTCTTATTATTTCTATACATATCTGAGAAACTGAAATGCAAAATAATTATCATGATGCTGCAGTTCACAGGTAAGACAAAATTAATTAAATTAAATTAAATTAAAAAGAGGAGACTTCTGGGGAAGACGGCAGAATAGGAAGACCCTGAGTTCACTTCCTCTCATGGATACAACTAGATAACACTCACATCAGTATAAATAACCCTGAAAATTACCTGAAGATTGGCACAAAAAACTCCACAACTGAATGTAGAGAAGAGGCCACATCGAAGAGGGTAGGAAGGACAAAGATGCAGTCGGGAGCTAAATGGACCTGCACAACTGTCCCAGGGAAGGAGGAACACTGTGGGTATGGAGAGAGGAGAAAAACAGACCCTCACACCAGGGAGCCCACACAAGGAATATGAATCTCCATAACATTTGGCTTTGGAAATCAGCGGGGACAAATTTCACAAGTTTTTGCAACCAGGGGAACTTAAAACTTGGAATTTTAAAAATCAACAGGTTCCACTCTGGGATAGTTGGGAGGGTGAGGGGAAACTGAGTCCCCACCCTTAGAGAGACAGCACAACAAACAGCTTATGGAGATAGAGCGTAGAAACAGCAGTTTGAAAAATGCCTGGGGCATACAGGAGGAAGAGTTATTTATTAATATCAGAGCATGTCAGGAGAGACAGGGATTGTTGGGAGACTCGTCCAGGAACAAAGAAGTGGCAGATGCCATTTCCCTTCCCTGCCCCCTAGCATCAACACACAGCCGCCTGCAGGAACCAGTGCAGCATAGACACTAGCTACCTAACTTGCTAACAGTACACCTCCAGCCCCCACGCACTTTGTGGATCTGCCCCCTCCAATAGGTCCTTGGCCAGAACCCAACCAAAATGGTGTCACAAGCTTGGCAGTGCACAAGTAACCCCACTAGGAGCCAGCACCATGCCAAAGTAACTCCTGCCCTGCGGAGAGGGAAAGATAACCACACAAACCAGTAAGACTGCAGTGGGCTGGGGGCAGACAGTGGTCTGACTGCAGTCCTCACCCAACAGTGAAAGCTTTCCAGAGGACAACACAGGGAAAGTGCCCCAGAGTTTGGTGCTACTGTATCTCTGGCAAATGCCTGGTCTGATTCAACTCAAGCCCAAGGTGGCCCCAGACTGGTCCAAACACCAAAAGGACCAAACACTGAGCACAAGAGATGAAGAGAGCCACTGCAGATAACTGGCCTGAAGGAAAAAGTGACTCAGCCACAACAGCCGGGTACACACAACACACATAGAAGACACCCCTGATGTGCCAGGTTCTGGGGAACAGGGGACACTGCACCGCAAGACACTACAGGACCTCTTCTTTATAAGGCCACCACTTTCAAGAGCAGGAGATGTAGCTGACTTTCCTAACACAGAGAAACAGACGCAGAGAGTTAGACAAAATGAGAAGACAGAGGACGGTGTCCCAAATGAAAGAACAGGAAAAATTACAGCAAGAGACCTAAGCAAAATGGAGATAACTAATATGTGTGATAGAGAATTTAAAGTAACTATCAGAAATATACTCACTGGGCTTGAGAAAAGAGTAAAGGACATCAGAGAGACCCTAAACAAAGAGACAGAAAACACACACACACACAAATCAGAAATAAAGAACTCAATAAATGAAATTAAAAATACACTAGATGGAATAAATAGTAGACTAGAGGAAGCAGAAGAATGGACCAGTGACTTGGAGGACAGAGTAATGGAAAGCAATCGTGCTGAGAAGATGAGAGAAAAGAAATAATACAAAATGAGAATAGACTTAGGGAACTCAGCCACACCACAAAGCATAATAACATTTGCATTATAGGGATCCCAGAAAGAGATCCCCCCTGCTTGTGCTCTCTCCCTCTGTCTCTCTCTCAAATAAATAAATTAAATATTTTAAATAAATAAATAAAAATAAAAAGTTTTTGCACAGCAAAGGAAATGATCAACAAAACTAAAAGACAACCTACTGAATGGGAGAAGATATTTATAAATGTTGTATCTAATAAGGAGTTGGTATCCAAAATATATAAAGAACTTACACAACACAACACCAAAAACCAAATAATCCATTTAAAAATGGGCAGAAGAGATGAATAGACATATCTCCAAAGAAGACATCCAGATGGCCCAACAACACATGAAAAGATGCTCAACATCACCCATTATCCGAGAAATGCAAATCAAACCTACAATGAAACATACCTCATACCAGTCAGAATGGCTAAAATCAAAAACACAAGAAACAAGTGCTGGCAAGAACGTGGAGAAAAAGAAACCCTCTTGCACTGTTGGGGGGAATGCAGACTGGTGAAGCCACTCTGGAAAACAGGATGGAGTTTCCTCAAAAAGGTAAAAATAAAACTACCTTTTGATCCAGCAATCACACTACTGGGTATTTACCCAAAAAATACAACACTAATTCACAGGATACGTGGACCCCTATGTTTATTGCAGCATTATTTACACTAGCCAAATTATGGAAGCAGCCCGAGTGTCAATTGATAGATGAATGGATAAAGAAGGGGTATAGGGCGCCTGGGTGGCTCAGTTGGTTAAGCGACTGCCTTCGGCTCAGGTCATGATCCTGGAGTCCTGGGATCGAGTCCCGCATCGGGCTCCCTGCTCAGCAGGGAGTCTGCTTCTCCCTTTGACCCTCTTCCCTCTCGTGCTTTCTATCTCTCATTCTCTCTCTCTCAAATAAATAAATAAAATCTTAAAAAAAAAAAAAAAAGAAGGGGTATATATATACATATATACAATGCAGTATTATTCAGCCATAAAAAATGAAATCTTGCCATTTATAATAACATGGATGGAGCTAGAGAGTATAACGCTAAACAAAATAAGTCAGTCAGAGAAAGACAAATACCATATGATTTCACTCATATGTGGAATGTAAGAAACAAAACAGATGAACATAGGAGAAGGGGGAAAAAAGAGAGGAAAGCAAAAAATAAGAGACTCTTAGCAATAGAGAACTGAGGGCTGATGGAGGGAGGTGGGTGGGGGGATGGGCTAAAGGGGTGATGGGTATTAAGGGAACTTGTGGTGAGCACTGGGTGTTGTAAGTGATGAATCACCAAATCCTACACTTGAAACCAATATTACCCTTTATGTTAACTAACTAGAATTTAAAGAAAACTTGAGGGGTGCCTGGGTGGCTCAGTCGTTAAACGTCTGCCTTAGGCTCAGGTCATGATCCCAGGGTCCTGGGATCGAGCCCAGCATCGGGTTCCTTGCTCAGCCAGGAGTCTGCTTCTCCCTCTCCTATTCCCCCTGCTTGTGTTCCCTCTCTCGCTGTGTGTCTCTCTGTCAAATAAATAAAAAACAATCTTTCGAAATAAATAAATAAATAAAACTTGAAATATAAATAAACAAACAGATAAAATAGGTCTGGGGGATACACTGTGTAGCATGGTAACTATAGTTAATAATACTGTATAGCATATTTGAAAGTTGCTGAGAGAGTAAATATTAAAAGTTCTCATCACAAGAAAAACATTTTTGTAACTATGTAATGGTGATGAATGTTAACTAGTCTTATTGTGGTGATCATTTTGCAATAGATGCGAAGAGTAAATTATTATTTCTGTCACCAGAAACTAATATAATGTATGTCAATTATATCATAATAAAGGACAAATATTAAAAAATCACCTTTAGGAGCGCCTGGGTGGCTCCGTCGGCAGTTGGTTAAGCATCTGCCTTCAGCTCAGGTCATGATCTCAGGGTCCTGGGATCGAGCCCTGCATTGGGCTCCCTGCTCAGCGGAGAGTCTGCTTCTCGCTCTCCCTCTGCCCCTCCTCCTCACTTGTGCTCTCTCTGTCTCAAATAAATAAATAAAATCTTTTTAAAAAATTATCTGTTTAGCTTCACAGTTGTCAATGTGACAAGTTAAATTTCATTATTAACTTGAAGCAGTGATGTGACTTCTGTGTTTGAGCTGGATAACTGTCTTTTTCCTTAAATGTTTCTTAATATCTTCCTTAAGACAATTTGAGCCAATTAAATTTTATCTGGGGATCAAATTAAAATTCTGAGTTGCTTTAAGTTTGCCAGCCTAGAAAGCCACTGTTAGGGGCAGAGACAGGTTGAGGCCAGTTCACACTGAGAGAATACTGCCCCCCCCCATGTGACCTGAGTTAAGTGTGGACACAAATTGTAAGTAAAAACACCTTCTCTTAAACCTATTTTTGTAATAGTTGTTTTTACTGAAACGCTTTGATTTACTGTTTTCTTTTTTAAATCATGGATTGATTATCCCATAGGGTTAATTATTACTGAAGAGAATGATTGTTTATCTTGTTGAACTTCCCCTATTTAAAAAGGCCATGGCTGGACCCTCCCTACTGAAAGCCGAGTAAGATGCACATTAGTAATTTGGGGGCATCTGCTAGATGTGTGCTGTGGGTGTTGTTGCAAAGTTATCTATAAATCTTATTTTTGTAAATACAATTATATATAATAACATATTAAGGGAGCTTGATATTTTAAAGGAGTTGTTCAATGAAAATTTCAACAATACTCTTGTTATATAAATACTGTTAATTGTTTTGCTTTTGAAGGTTGGATTTTTCAAGATATCAGATTTTCATAAATCAGGCACATCCACAAATGTTGTAAAAACTGATTTCAGAATCACCAGGAAAAACAAAACAAAACAGAGAAGCAACATCTACAACACAAGAAACCAAAGACTCTAAACAAGTAATGAAAATCTCTAATCTCTGTGACCAAGTAGATTCTTTGTTAAGTACTGGGGAGGAGATGGGATGAGTCACAGGTGAAAAGACAGGGTTTTCTAAGATATTTTGATCTGGGGTAGCAAGAGCATGTGGATAATTACATAATAAAAGATTTCATAAAGTCCTTGAGTAGTTCAAATTCTTTTAACTTTTAATAATGACCATTGCAGGATGATTTTTTTAAAAAGAATGTATATATTATATTGAAATATACATTATTTTTTCTTCTCCAGGTATCTGTGGGCTTCAATTCTACTAATCTACTAATCTCATGTCTTCAATGCTCACTTGTCACCAGGATCTCGACTAAGAACATATATCATGTGGTTCAATTGTCATAACCTTTCTAAAAGTGTCTGTGCAAGACATTTACACATTGCTTCTTCATAATTACAGCCTAAACTTTTTATGATTAAAAGTAACCACAGCACTTTTGAAGATCTCATGAAATCAAAAGGAAGTTTGTGATTGCATTTAGCTTGCACTTACTTCATACTCACAATCTAATCATTCTCAAATACAGTAAACACTAGATTATGTGATTAAATACTTCCGCCTTGGTGTTTCCAACCTTTGTATTGACTTAACTAACATTTGGAATGGTTGCCTTGGTGAGGAGGCATAGCAGGAACTAGATTTATAGTTCTACTGCCTGGATCAAATTTTATCAGCCACTCTTCGCATATACTGAAAACTAAAAATGAAAAATTACAGATTGGAAAATTTATGTCCACATTAACACCTTCACAAGGATGTGTAAGGCAGCTTATTGATAATTGCCAAGATATGAAGCAACCAAGATATCCTTCAGTAGGTGAATGGACAAATAAACTGTGGTACATCTAGACAATGGAATACTATTCAACACTAAAAGGAAATGAGCTATCAAACCAGGAAAAGACATGGGAGAAACTTAAATGCATATTATCAAGTAAAAGACGCCAATCTGAAAATCTATCCTAACTCTAATCACATTCTGGACAAGGTAAAACTATGGAGACAATAAAAAAATCAGTGATTGCCAGGGATAGGTAGGAGAGAGAGATAAATAGAGCACAGAGAACTTTTACAGTATGATACTACAATGGTAGAAACATGCCATTATACATTTATCATAGAATATACAACACCAAGAGTATATGTAATGTAACTATGGACTTCGGGTGATAATGATGTGTCCATGCAGATTCATCAATTGTAACAAATGTCCCCCTCTGGTGGGGGATGTTGATAGTGGTGAGACTGCGCATGTGTGAGGCAGGGCGTCTATGGGAAGTCTACCTTCTGCTCAGTTTTGTTGGGAATTTAAAGCTGCCTTAAAAAGTAAAATATTTTTTTAATTGTAGTTTGGGGTGCCTGGGTGGCTTAGTCGGTTAAGCATCTGATTCTTGGTTTCAGCTCAGGTCATGATCTCAGGGTCATGAGATGGATCCCATGTCAGCCTGGAGCTCAGCAGCGTCTGCTTGAGATTCTCTCCCTCTGCCCCTCCCCTGTGTGTGCTCTCTTTCTCTCTCAAATAAATAAATAAAATCTTTGTAAAAATTGTAGCCTACATCATCACAGTAAATCTAGTTTTCTTCGCAACCCAAACTTTACAAGTGATTTAAGTCACTTTCTCCCTTCGTGTCTCAGTCCTCCAGTGCCAGTGAGCAGAACTGACACAAGCCGATTTCCCCTCTCCTATGCTTCCCTGCTTCCTAATGAGCAAGCAATGGCTCGCTTGAATAATAGAAAATTAGCTATATGCGCTCTCTTTCTTATTAGTCAGCTCAGTATCATTTCTTAAATCCTCCTTTGCTTTTTTATTCTGATTATCAAGGCTTAAAAAATTAGAAACTTGGGATTTTAAGAGCAGACCCTGGAACAAATGCCTTTTTTTTTTTTTTTAAAGATTTTATTTATTTATTCATGAGAGACAGAGGGAGAGAGAGAGAGAGAAGCAGAGGGAGAAGCAGGCTCCCAAGGAGCAGGGAGCCCAATGCGGGACTCGATCCCAGGACCCTGGGATCATGACCTGAGCCGAAGGCAGACGCCTAACCATCTGAGCCACCCAGGCGCCCGAACAAATGCCTTTTTTAATGCAGCAATGATATATGCTAGCCACTGGAAGGCACTATACTCATAAATCAAAGGCTCCAGACTTTTCTATAGCTCCATCTGCTAAAAAAGGACAAGTACTCAGGGTAGTTTGGATTACTAAATATCTCAGGTGTCATCTAATGTAGGAATAAAGCTACCATTGGAGCCCTGAAACTGAAATTCAGAAATATATTTATTTTTTAAAATATATATATGCTGCAAGTATGTAATTATTGTATTTCATATTTTTAATTTTTATTTTGCTAAATATATATATAACATGAAAGCTACCATTTTAGTATATTTTAAATGTACAGTTCAGGGGCATTAAGTACATTCATAAAGCTGTAAGCCACTATTTCCAAAATTTTTCATCATCCCAAACAGAAACTGTATTGTAATATTAACTCATAAAGTACATTAACTATAAAGCATCATATAGATACTGTCTCATTTAAGCCTCACAGGAGCCCCACGAAGTAGGTATTTTTATTTTTATTCTATTGATGAAGTTGAAGATAAGGGAGATCTAACAAATTGCTCTAAATCTAGTAAGTAGTAGAATCATGATTCAAACTTAGGCACATCTACACAACCCTTTGAGCAAGTGAGATTTTTAGGTCAGTGGACAATTATAGAAGCCTGATCATAACTTAAATTGTGTTTCCTTGTGATCGTTAAAATTTATCTTTCTACAATAAGATGCCAAACTGTAGAAGCTCTGATCTTACACACTCTGATCAGGTTGAAATTATTAAGATTCCTGACTTTCAAAACATTACCACTTACAGATTCTATTAATAATAGCTCCAGAGAGTAATTAAGGGTTGTACTAGATTAACCCTTGAAGAGCAAGAAGGGGATAGTGGAAAAGCCGTCAAATGTAGAACGCTGCTAATTAGGGTTTCACAAAAGGAGAACAAATTGTTTTCGAATTAGAATGTAGGTCATTAAGATTAAAATTTTTTTTAAGATTTTATTCATTTATTTGACAGAAAGCGAGAGAGCACAGCAGGGGGAGGGGCAGAGGGAGAGGGAGAAGCACCTTTGCCTTTGCTCCTTTCTTTCCCTGCAGTACTCGTCCCTCTCCTCTTTGGCCAACTAAGGGTTATTGACCTTCAGATTTCAACTCAATTGTCACATCCTTCTGGAAAGCCTTCCTGGACATCTCCCGCCAGGTTATGACAGCCCGCCTCCTACCACAGCCTTGCTTTCTCCCCTCCTTGGGGGAGCGGACCATTCTGCCCAACGGCTCCACCCATCTAAAGGAGTGGCTTGTTCTCCTGCCGCACAGATCGAACGCTGCACCTGCCCTTGCCCAACCAAATACAACAACAGTGGTGAGTTCTTTAGTTCTGAGCTGAAGCCTTAAATTGACCTGGAAACATCTGCTTTTGCACGAGGGGATGCCAACCACCACATGAGAAGTTGGATCCACGGAGACGCCCCCCTCCCCCCCCCGCCCGCAAGGCCACATGGAGGAGAGACTAAAGGCCCCGGCTGACAGTTAGCTATTTCACAGTATAGATGGTTCTGGTTCCATAGTTGTTTTTTCTTAACTATTCCACTATTGGTGGACATTTAAACCATTTTTCTGTTATAAATGTTGCAATAAAGATAACTTCACATGCCTCTTAATGCACATATGTAAGTGCTTCTCTAGGGTAGATACTGAGGAGGGATAGCACTAAATCACAGTGAATATGCACTTCACTGGATATGCATAGAAACTGCCACATTGTTTTACAAAATACCTTCACCAATCCTAGTAGATAGTCTTACAGCATAGCCAACTTTGATTTTATCAAACTTCAAAAATATTGCCATTTTATTTTTTTAAGATTTTATTTATTTATTTATTTGACAGAGAGATAGAGAGAGCCAGAAAGCACAAGCGGGGGGAGGGGGTCGGGGGAAACAGAGGGAGAAGGAGCTCGATCCCAGGACCCTGGGATCAGGACCTGAGCCGAAGGCAGACGCTTAACGACTGAACCACCCAGGCGCCTGCAAAAATACCGCCGTTTTAAGAGATTTAAAATGGTACACCATTATTTAATTTGTATTTTCCTAGTTGTGAATGAGGATGGGCACCTTTTTATATGTTTATTAGCTATATATACATCTATTTCTCCTTTTATAAATTTCCTGTTCTTATCCTTTGCCCATTTTTTAAACTAGGTTGCTTCTTTTTCTTATTGATTTCCAGGAAAGTTTTATGTATTCTAAATATTACCCTTTTATTACACATGCTACAAATATTTTTACCTGTCTATTGCTACATTACAATTCGTTAAGAATGCCTTTTTTATAAAAAAAAAAAAAAGGTTTTAAATCTTGGGGGAAAAAATGAGACAAAATCAGAGAGGAAGACAAACCATAAGAGATTCTTAACTACAGGGAACAAACTGAGGGTTGCTGGAGGGGAGGTGTGTGGGGGGATGGGGTAACTGGGTGATGGACATTAAGGAGGGCACATGATGTGATGAGCCCTGGGTGTTATATGCAACTGATGAATCACTGAAGTCTACCTCTGAAACTAATAATACATTATATGTTAATTAAAAAATTAAAAAAATAGAACTATCCTACAATCCAGTAATTGCACTACTGGGTATTTACCCCCAAAATACAAAAACACTAATTCAAAGGGATACATGCATCCCTATGTTTATAACAGCATTATTTATGATAGCCAAATTATGGAAGCAGGCCAAGTATCTATCAATAGATGAATGGATAAAGATGTGATGATGGTTGCTAGCTTTGAAGATGGAAAAAGGGAGTCGAGTCAAGGAATGTGGGGGCATCTAGAAGCTGGAAGTGGACTTCAGCTGGCAACCAGCAAGGAATGGGCACTGCAGTCTTATAACCATGAAGAACTGAATTTCACCAATAACTTGAATGAGCATGAAACCAGTTCTCTCCCAGATCCTCCAGAAAGGAATGCAGCCCTGTTAACACCTTGATTTTAGCCCATGGGTGAGACCCATGTCAGACTTGTCACCTAGAGACTTGCAAGAAAATAGGTTTGTATTGTGTGAGGTGCTAAGATTGTGATGCTCTATCACAGTGGCTGTAGAATCTAAGCCAGCAAGGGAGGACAGGAAGAATGTGGAAGGGGGCCTGAGAGGAGCTGCTGAGATGCTCTATTTCTTGACTCAGTTATGTGAATATGCTTACTTTGTGGAAATTCACTAGCTGAACACTTATAATCTGGGCAAGTTTTTGCACATAGGTTATAACACAGTAAAAAAAATCTACATTAAAACAAGCCAATGTAAGGGTTTGTTATTGAGATTAATGCTATCGGTCATGAGGGAGTCATTAATCTTCGGGCCTCTGAGAAATACAGAGTTCCTCCCAGAATTGCTCACTGGACAGGCAGTAGGTAGCCTCCCGCTCCCTTTGTTAGAAGTTTGCCTCTGTGGGCATTGATTCCCTCAAACTTGTGGGATGTGTTGGCTAAGAAGGATCCTTAGGAACAAAGGAATATTTTGGGGAGAACTCTGGAAGATACTCTGAATGTATTTGAGCTGTCAACTTCCACAGTGCCCACCCCAGATGCAGCTGAAATCTGAGGTAGGCCAAGGGGATATGGTGTGGCTACCAGAGACCTTTGTAAAACAGGCCAATCCTACCCATAAATGTGCAGAAAATCCTGAACAAAGTATTAGTAAACTGAATCTAGTGACACATGAAAAAGATTAATATACCATGTCCTAATTGTATTTGGTCCAGAAATCCATGCATAGCTTAATATTTAAAATCAATCAATATAACTTACGCCATCAACAGAATAAAGAATAAAAATCAAATGACCATCTCCATAGATTCGTGAAAAAATACTTGATAAAATTCAATATCTATTCATAAATTTTTATTTAACAGTTTATTATGATTTACAGGTGTCCTTTAAAAAAATCAGTCCATTAAACCATGTAGAAATAAGTATGCAAGAAGTCTGCAAAACAAAACATATGTGTTTAAGTAGAGGGATTATCTGAAATTCCAGATTTTTTTAGGCACTTCATTATTTTGCTATGGCAGCCAAGTAATCCTTAACTTCAGTCGGAGTAAGCATCCTGAATCCGGCTTCATTGCAGATTCCAACCTCTATGTTATCTTCTGTCATTTGCCCTTCAAAGCTTTCTTTTAGGGTTAATATGGCTGTATGAATGGCATCTTTAAGCCCCAGGTCTTCATAGTGTCTTTTCTTGAGGAAAGTTTTCCCATTCACATAGTTCTTTCCCATTGCTGTGGCTTTCTAGAAAGAAAGCTCCAGGTGGATCTGACTGAAATAAACACGGTCGCCTCTCATTCTAACCACAAATTAGTAAAGAAACTCCAAATGGACAAACATCACATGAATGAGTGTATTCTTGCATCACAAAAGCTACTGTCTGTACCAGCTGAGCTGTGGGAATGGGTTCTTGGTAAACGAGATAGTATTGCTGAACTGGTTTCTAAGCTCTGTGCTCAAGCTCTCTGTAACCTGGGCCCATGACGCACTATACACCAAGCCTATGTGATTGGTAATTGGTTCCACTTTCTGTACGGTACACTTCGCTCATCATACAGAGCGGATTTCTGTTTCTTCTCAGTTGCTAAAACCACACCATTTGCAGCTTTATTTTATTTTTTTAAGGTTTTATTTATTTATTTGACAGAGAGAGAATGACTCAAGGGTGCTCATTATCATTACTCCATTTAACATTGCATGGCGGGTCCTAGTTGATTTAATAAGTTGAGGAAGTTAATTAACAAGAATATTAAATAATAATAATAATTACATATATAGAGAGATACATAGAGAGACAAAGAGATGAAGAAAGATGGGGTACCTGGATGGCTCAGTTGGTGAAGCGTCTGCCTCCAGTTTAGGTCATGATCCAGAGGTCCTGGGATTGATCGGGCTCCCTGCTCCATGGGGAGCCTGCTTTTCCCCTCTCCCTCTACCATTGCCCACCCTGCTTGTGGTCTCTGGCTCTCTCTATCTCTCTGTCAAATAAATAAATAAAATCTTTAAAAAAAAAGAAAGAGATGAAGGAAGAGAATCCAACTGAATCTATATATAATCTTTTGCAAGGTCACTGTATTTAAAGTCATCATGCAAGAATCAAATCTATATTTTGTTTACAACAGCAATGAGCACTGAAATACAATTATACACACACATAAAGCCTATCATAACAGTCTTTTTTTAAAAAAAACTTCAAATATCTAAAAATGAACCTAATAAAAATGTACAAAACCTCTACAAAAAAGGTATAAAACATAATTGAGAAGAATTTGAGAGGAGTTAGGGGCACCTGGGTGGCTCAGTTGGTTGAGCATCTGACTTTTGATCTCAGCTCACGTCTTGATCTGAGAGTCATGAGTTCAAGCCCTACGTTGGGCTCCAGGTGGGGCCTACTTACAAACAACAACAACAGTATATATTATTGAGAGGAATTAAAGAAAACTTAACAAATGGGGAGGGGAGGTAGTGTACTATATCCAGGATTTGAAAGAGTCAATATGATAAAGATAAAAACTATGTATAAGATCCACAGCTCTCTCAAGTAAATTCCTAAAATTCTAAAATTTGCGGAAATATAAAAGACAAAGGTAGCTAAGAAAATATAGAAAGAGGAGGAGATAAAGGACTAACAATCTCTGGATCGCTATTGGTTATAAAGACATAACAAATATGACACTGTGGTATCAGTACAAGGATGGACAAATAAACTGATGGAAAGACTAAAGATTCCAGAAACAGACCCATCCTCTCATTGAACACTTGATCTATGATTGGAGGTACTGCAAAAAGTTGAGAAAGGACGACCTTTTCATTAAAGAGCTGTGGTTCAGACATTCAAATGGCCAACAGACACATGAAAAAGTGCTCAGCATCACTCGGCATCAGGGAAATACAAATCAAAACCTCAGTGAGATACCACCTCACACCAATCAGAATGGCTAAAATTAACAAGTCAGGAAACAACAGATGTTGGCAAGGATGCGGAGAAAGGGGAACCCTCCTACACTGTTGGTGGGGATGCAAGCTGGTGCAACCACTCTGGAAAACAGTAGGGAGGTTCCTCAAAAAGTTGAAAATAGAGCTACCCTATGACCCAGCAATTGCACTACTGGGCCTTTGCCCCAAAGATACATGTAGTGATCCAAAGGGGCACCTGCACCCCAACGTTTATAGCAGCAATGTCCATGATAGCCAAACTATGCAAAGAGCCCAGATGTCCATCAACAGATGAATGGATAAAGAAGATGTGATATATATATACAATGGAATATTATGCAGCCATCAAAAAACGAAATCTTGCCATTTGCAATGACGTGGGTGGAACTAGAGGGTCTTATGCTAAGCGAAATAAGTCAATCAGAGAAAGACAATTATCATATGATCTCACTGATATGTGGAATTTGAGAAACAAGGCAGAGGATCATAGGGGAAAAGAGGAAAAAATGAAACAAGATGAAACCAGAAAGAGAGACAAACCATAAGAGACTCTTAATCATAGGAAATAAACTGAGGGCTGCTGGAGTGGAGGGGGAGGTGGAAGGGATGGAGTAACTGGGTGATGGACATTGGGGAGGGCATGTAATGTAATGAGCACTGGGTATTACATAAAACTGATGAATCATAGACCTGTACCCCTGAAACAAATAATACATTTTATGTTAATTAATTGAATTTAAATGTTTTTAAAAAGTGAAAAAAAAAAGTTGTGGTTCAATTATGTACTAATAAGGGGGGGATGAAACTTGATTCCTACTCAAATAATAGGCAAAAATATCATTCTTGGTGAATTACAGATTTAAATGTAAAAAAGTAAAACAATAAAGATTTTTAGAATAAAACATAGGAGAACATCGTCATGACTTTGGGCAGGAAATAATTTCTTAATGGATACAAATGGCACTAACCACTAAGGAAAACATTTACAAATTGGAGTAAATCAAAATTAGGAATATCTGAACATCAAAAGATAGCATTAAGAGAAGTAGAAGACAAGATGAAAGAGAATATGTTTGAATTACATATTTGACAAAGGAAGACCCAAATGAAAAACATAAGTAGAAAAATAGGCAAAATATTCACTTCACAATAGAGATATTGAAATGGCCAAGAAACGTATGAAAAGGTACTTAATCTCAATTGTTATCCAAGAAATGCAAGTCAAAACCACTATAATTCCACTAAAAAAGACAAAGCCAGCGTTGGTAAGAATGTAGAAAAATTAAAATTCTCCTACACTATAAATGGTACAAACAGTTTGGACAAATGATTTGGAAGAATCTACAAAAGAAGAACATGGAGATTTCCTCAGACCCCAGGAATACAGCCTTAGATATGCCCAACAGAAATGCATGTGCCTGTGCGCCAAGAGGTATACAGGAGTATCTGGGGCAGCAGTATTTGAAAGAGCTTAAAGCTGGAAACACCCGTAATGCCCATCAACAGATAATTCCGTTATCAGTGGAATGGGTACGTTAATTGGGGTGTATTCCAACAGCAATGCAAGTGAACTAATTTATAGCTGCAAAAAAATGAATTAATCTTATCAATATAATGCGGGGCTAAAAGAGAGTCAAAAAAGAGCATGCTGTGCGTACACAGCTCAAAAACAGACAAAACTGACCTATGGTTTGAGAAGCCAGATTTGTGCTCTCCTATGGGAAAAATGATCCAGAGAGGGGCTTCTGGAGTACTAATAACGTTCTGTTTCTTGATCTGGGTGGTGGGTACAGGGTGTGGTGTGAGCCAACGTGTCATGCTCTACCCTTAGAATGTTTGCATTTTGGGCCTGCATATTTCCCTAATGACTTTTTTTTTTTAATCAAGTAAAAGAGAAATTGAAAGCTGAGACTGCCCTTGGCCCATTTGGGGATCTTTGGGCCACTAAACAAAAAGAGAATAAACCATGTTGATTGATGATGATTACCAGGTGGAAATTAGGCTACTGCAACCCACTGAGAGTAGAGTACTATTCCTGAAAGCCAGTGCATTCACCGGGCATTTCTTAGTACTCCCTAGCCCGTAGTACTGGTCAGTGGGAAACTGTAGCAACCCAGTAAAGATCAGACTACTAAAAAAGGCTTGGAAAAGAATGGGAATGATTTGGATTATACCACCAGGTAAAAACTCTGACCTCCTGAGGTGAAGGCAAAGGTGATTTATGAGAATAGTGTACTAGGTGGTTTAAATTCATTTATTTTCTTCCCACTGCTGCACTGTAAACCTGGGGACTGTGCATCATTTTCCTAGGAAATACATCTTGTTCTCACGTTCTTATTGGTAGGTTTTGACTTAGCTAGAGAGGTCACTGACCCAGGCTCAATACTGACTTAAAATTTAAGTGATAAATTTAAGTTTATGAAGTTAAGTTTATAAAATTCAAGTGTATATAAAGTTAGGTTGAAAAGTTAAATTTGTGCTAATAAAAGCTTTTCTTTAGTATGAAAGGTCGTTATATTGAAATGAAGGCCCTAGATTTCATGCTGTTTAGTGTAAGTATGGGAGTGCAGTCATTTCCAACCACTTAAGGATTTTTTTTAATGTATGTGTGTGCATACCTGAGTGTTTACTTATAGATGACTGCCCCCACATGATGGTAGTGCTGCCTACATTCACTGAAAAGAGTTTAAAAGGACAGAATTAAGTGTTGTTATTAAATAAATTTATATTTAATCACAAAAGGTATATTCTTTTGAAAAATGGAAACAGATGCATGTCAAGTCACAGGGAGACGCCCCTTAGATTCCTAGTGTCCACAGGCAGTAATCACTGCGGTAAGGTTGGAAGTGGGAAGTTTCAAGTGCCTTTCTGTCTATCCTTCTCTCTTGGTTGTCGCATTTTTAAATTCACATTTTCACATCGAAAAATAATAGTAAAATGTATCACCTCTTTGTTTCCTAAGAAAAAGATGATACAACATCTATGCTGGGGATGAGGAAGAGAATCTCAACCAGGAAAGTCATAGAATGTTCCAGAAAAATGTGAAACTGGCCTGTAAGTGGCAATTCTTACTGCCTTGGGAGCCAGTTGCTATATCAACTTCTTTTCTAAAATTGGACCCATCCTAAAGGAAAGACTCCAGGAGGTGAGAGCTCATGTTCTCTTTCATAATTTTTCTGAAGCCGTGACTTTCTTGAGAGACATACTGAAGGAGTTAAATTCACTAAAAGGAATCTCTCCTTCCTTGTAATCAGCCCTGCCCCTCCCCTTTCCAACTGGGTGGGCTGAGGCTGCAAGCAGCTGTGCATGCAGAACTCCTGTACCAACACAGCTCTGCTTGACCGCAGTTTCTATTCCCACTGGGAAGTTCTCCTCAACTTTGTCAGAAAGACTGAATCACACTTTGCTGAATTCCTCCAGTGATCTTTTGTTTCTCTTATTTATTTTTTTTTGTTGTTTTTTTTTTTAATTTTTTATTGTTATGTTAATCACCATATATTACATCATTAGTTCTTGGTGCAGTGTTCCATGATTCATTGTTTGTTCACAACACCCAGTGCTCCACGCAGAACGTGCCCTCCCCAATACCCATCACCAGGCCAACCCATCCCCCCACCCCCCTCCCCTCTAGAACCCTCAGTTTGTTTTTCAGAGTCCATCATCTCTCATGGTTCGTCTCCCCCTCCGACACACTCCCCTTTTCTTCCTCTCCTGTTATCTTCTTCTTTTTCTTTTTTCTTAAAATATGTTGCATTATTTGTTTCAGAAGTACAGATCTGTGATTCAACAGTCTTGCACAATTCACAGCGCTCACCGTAGCACATACCCTCCCCAATATCTATCATCCAGCCACCCCATCCCTCCCACCCCCAACCACTCCAGTAACACTCAGTTTCTTTCCTGAGATTAAGAATTCCTCATATCAGTGAGGTCATGTGATACATGTCTTTCTCTGATTGACTTATTTCACTCAGCATAACACCCTCCAGTTCCATCCACGTCGTTGCAAATGGCAAGATCTCATTCCTTTTGATGGCTGCATAATATTCCATTGTGTATATATACCACATCTTCTTTATCCATTCATCTGTCGATGGGCATCTTGGCTCTTTCCACAGTTTGGCTATGGTGGACATTGCTGCTATAAACATTGGGGTACATGTACCCCTTCGGGTCCCTACATTTGTATCTTTGTGGTAAATACCCAGTAGTGCAATTGCTGGATCGAACGGTAGCTCTAATTTCAACTGTTTGAGGAACCTCCATACTGTTTTCCAGAGGGGTTGCACCAGCTTGCATTCCCACCAACAGTGTAGGAGGGTTCCCCTTTCTCCACATCCCCGCCAACATCTGTCGTTCCCTGACTTGTTAATTTTAGCCATTCTGACGGGTGTGAGGTGGTATCTCATTGAGGTTTTGATTTGGATTTCCCTGATGCCAAGCGATGTTGAGCACTTTTTCATGTGCCTGTTGGCCATTTGGATGTCTTCTTTGGAGAAATGTCTGTTCATGTCTTCTGCCCATTTCTTGATTGGATTATTTGTTCTTTGAGTGTTGAGTTTGATAAGTTCTTTATAGATTTTGGATACTAGCCCTTTATCTGATACGTCATTTGCAAATATTTTCTCCCATTCTGTCGGTTGTCTTTTGGTTTTGTGGACTGTTTCTTTTGCTGTGCAGAAGCTTTTTATCTTGATGAAATCCCAATAGTTCATTTTTGCCCTGGCTTCCCGTGCCTTTGGCGATGTTTCTAGGAAGAAGTTGCTGCGGCTAAGGTCGAAAAGGTTGCTACCTGTGTTCTCCTTTAGGATTTGGATGGACTCCTGTCTCACGTTTAAGTCTTTCAACCATTTGGAGTCTATTTTTGTGTGTGGTGTAAGGAAATGGTCCAGTTTCATTCTTCTGCATGTGGCTGTCCAATTTTCCCAACACCATTTGTTGAAGAGACTGTCTTTTTGCCATTGGACATTCTTTCCTGCTTTGTCAAAAATAAGTTGACCATAGAGTTGAGGGTCCATTTCTGGGCTCTCAATTCTGTTCCATTGATCTATGTGTCTGTTTTTGTGCCAGTACCATACTGTCTTGATGATGACAGCTTTGTAATAGAGCTGGAAGTCCGGAATTGTGATGCCACCAGCTTTGCTTTTCTTTTTCAGTATTCCTCTGGCTATTCTGGGTCTCTTCTGGTTCCATACAAATTTTAGGATTATTTGTTCCATTTCTTTGAAAAAAGTGGATGGTATTTTGATGGGGATTGCATTGAATGTGTAGATTGCTCTAGGTAGCATTGACATCTTCACAATGTTGATTCTCCCAATCCATGAGCATGGAACGTTTTTCCATTTCTTTGTGTCTTCTTCAATTTCTTTCCTGAGTATTTTATAGTTTTCTGAGTACAGATCCTTTGCCTCTTTGGTTAGATTTATTCCTAGGTATCTAATGGTTTTGGGTGCAATTGTAAATGGGATCGACTCCTTGATTTGTCTCTCTTCTGTCTTGTTGTTGGTGTATAGGAATGCCACTGATTTCTGTGCATTGATTTTATATCCTGCTACTTTACTGAATTCCTGTATGAGTTCTAGCAGTTTTGGGGTGGAGTCTTTTGGGTTTTCCACATAAAGTATCATATCATCTGCAAAGAGTGAGAGTTTGACTTCCTCTTTGCCGATTTGGATGCCTTTGATTTCTTTTTGTTGTCTGATTGCTGTGGCTAGGACTTCTAATACTATGTTGAATAGCAGTGGTGAGAGTGGACATCCCTGCCGCGTTCCTGACCTTAGGGGAAAAGCTCTCAGCCTTTCCCCATTGAGAATGATATTCGCTGTAGGTTTTTCGTAGATGGCTTTTATGATATTGAGGTATGTACCCTCTATCCCTATACTCTGAAGAGTTTTGATCAAGAAAGGATGTTGTACTTTGTCAAATGCTTTTTCTGCATCTATTGAGAGGATCATATGATTCTTGTTCTTTCTTTTGTTAATGTATTGTATCACGTTGATTGATTTGCGGATGTTGAACCAGCCTTGCAGCCCAGGGATAAATCCCACTTGGTCGTGGTGAATAATCCTTTTAATGTACTGTTGGATCCTATTGGCTAGTATTTTGGTGAGAATTTTTGCATCCATGTTCATCAAGGATATTGGTCTGTAATTCTCTTTTTTGATGGGGTCTTTGTCTGGTTTTGGGATCAAGGTAATGCTGGCCTCATAAAATGAGTTTGGAAGTTTCCCTTCCATTTCTATTTTTTGGAACAGTTTCAGGAGAATAGGTATTAATTCTTCTTGAAATGTCTGATAGAATTCCCCTGGGAAGCCATCTGGCCCTGGGCTTTTGTTTCTTGGGAGATTTTTGATGACTGTTTCAATTTCCGTAGTGGTTATAGGTCTGTTCAGGTTTTCTATTTCTTCCTGGTTCAATTTTGGTAGTTGATACATCTCTAGGAATGCACCCATTTCTTCCAGGTTATCTAATTTGCTGGCATAGAGTTGCTCATAATATGTTCTTATAATTGTTTGTATTTCTTTGGTGTTGCTTGTGATCTCTCCTCTTTCATTCATGATTTTGTTGATTTGGGTCATTTCTCTTTTCTTTTTGATCAGTCTGGCCAGGGGTTTATCAATCTTGTTAATTCTTTCAAAGAACCAGCTCCTAGTTTCGTTGATCTGTTCTACTGTTCTTTTGGTTTCTAGTTCATTGATTTCTGCTCTGATCTTTATGATTTCTCTTCTCCTGCTGGGTTTAGGCTTTCTTTGCTGTTCTTTCTCCAGCTCCTTTAGATGTAGGGTTAGGTTGTGTATTTGAGACCTTTCTTGTTTCTTGAGAAAGGCTTGTATTGCTATATACTTTCCTCTCAGGACTGCCTTTGCTGTATCCCAAAGATTTTGAACAGTTGTGTTTTCATTTTCATTGGTTTCCATGAATTTTTTTAATTCTTCTTTAATTTCTTGGTTGACCCATTCATTCTTTAGTAGGATGCTCTTTAGCCTCCATGTATTTGAGTTCTTTCCGACTTTCCTCTTGTGGTTGAGTTCTAGTTTCAAAGCATTGTGGTCTGAAAATATGCAGGGAATGATCCCAATCTTTTGGTACCGATTGAGACCTGATTTGTGACCTAGGATGTGATCAATTCTGGAGAATGTTCCATGGGCACTAGAGAAGAATGTGTATTCCGTTGCTTTGGGATGGAATGTTCTGAATATGTCTGTGAAGTCCATTTGGTCCAGTGTGTCGTTTAACATCTTTATTTCCTTGTTGATCTTTTGCTTAGATGATCTGTCCATTTCAGTCAGGGGGGTGTTAAAATCCCCCACTATTATTGTATTGTTGTCAATGTGTTTCTTTGCTTTTGTTATTAATTGGCTTATATAATTGGCTGCTCCCATGTTCGGGGCATAGATATTTACAATTGTTAGATCTTCTTGTTGGATAGACCCTTTAAGTAGGATATAGTGTCCTTCCTCATCTCTTATTACAGTCTTTGTTTTAAAATCTAGTTTGTCTGATATAAGGATTGCCACCCCAGCTTTCTTTTGGTGTCCATTAGCATGGTAAATGGTTTTCCACCCCCTCACTTTCAATCTGGGGGTGTCTTTGGGTGTAAAATGAGTCTCTTGCAGACAGCATATTGATGGGTCTTGTTTTTTAATCCAATCTGATAGCCTGTGTCTTTTGATTGGGGCATTTAGCCCATTTACATTCAGGGTAACTATTGAAAGGTATGAATTTACTGCCATTGTATTACCTGTAAGGTGACTGTTAACTGTCTGTTGTCTGTGTTCGTTTCTGCTCTTTGCTGCTTTTAGGTTCTCTCTTTGCTTAGAGGACCCCTCTCAATATTTCTTGGAGGGCTGGTTTCGTGTTTGCAAATTCTTTTAGTTTTTGTTTGTTCTGGAAGCTTTTGATCTCTCCTTCTATTTTCAATGATAGCCTAGCTGGATATAGTATTCTTGGCTGCATATTTTTCTCGTTTAGTGCTCTGAAGATATCTTGCCAGTCCTTTCTGGCCTGCCAGGTCTCTGTGGATAGGTCTGTTGCCAATCTAATGTTTCTACCATTGTAGGTTACATATCTCTTCTCCCGAGCTGCTTTCAGGATTTTCTCTTTGTCTCTGAGACTCGTAAGTTTTACTATTAGATGTCGGGGTGTTGACCTATTTTTATTGATTTTGAGAGGGGTTCTCTGTGCCTCCTGGATTTTAATGCCTGTTTCCTTCCTCACATTAGGGAAGTTCTCTGCTATAATTTGCTCCAATATACCTTCTGCCCCTCTCTCTCTCTCTTCTTCTTCTGGGATCCCAATTATTCTAATGTTGTTTCGTCTTATCGTATCACTTATCTCTCGAATTCTGCCCTCGTGATCCTGTAGTTGTTTCTCTCTCTTTTTCTCAGCCTCTTTATTTTCTATCATTTGGTCTTCTATATCGCTGATTCTCTCTTCTGCCTCATTTATCCTAGCATTTAGTGCCCCCATTTTTGATTGCACCTCATCAATAGCCTTTTTGATTTCGATTTGGTTAGATTTTAGTTCTTTTATTTCTCCAGAAAGGGTTTCTCTAATAACTTCCACGCTTTTTTCAAGCCCAGCTAGTATCTTTAAAGTCATGATTCTGAACTCTAGGTCCGACATCGTACTAATGTCCGTATTGAGTAGGTCCCTGGCTGACGGTACTACCTCTTGTTCTTTTTGCTGAGGTGATTTCTTTCGTCTTGTCATTTTGTCCAGAGGAGAATAGATGAATGAGAGAACAAAAGGCTAACAGGTTTACTACGTCCCCAGCAAATATACTGTATACAAATCAGAAAAGACCTGAAACCAGGGGAAAAGAAAGGGAAAGAAAGAAAAAAGAAAGAGAAAAAGAAAAAAAAAAGAAAAAAAAGATAAAAACAAAAACAAAACAATTCAAAAAAGGCAGAATATGATCAAATATGATCAGGCTAGTGCATAGATCAGTGCCACACACTAGATTTTGGGCGTATTTTGGTCTGTTAGAAAAAAGTGCCTCCTAAAATTTTAAAGGAAGAAAGACATATATGTACAAAATAAGGGTTGATACAATGAAGGGATGGAAGATGACTGTAAAGATGAAAATTATAAAAGATTTTATAAAAGGACTTGGTAAGATAAGTTGTTTGAAAAAAGAAAGAAGATTTAAGGAAAAAAAAAAAAAAGGAAAAAGGGAGAGAATGTGATCAGGCAGGAGACTAGAACAAAGCCATACACTAGTGATTTAGGGTATATTTTGATCTGTTAGAAGAAACTGTACCTCAAAATTTTAAAGAGAGAACAACTTATATATATATGCCAAAAACAAGGATAACTACTATGAAGGGATAAAATATGACTCTAAAAATGAAAAAAAAAAATTTTTTTTTTTTAAAAAAAGGGATTTATAAGATGTTGGTTGAAAAAGGGAAAAAGAAAAATAAAAAAAAGTCAACAAAAATTAACTTTGATGAAATAATGAATCATGGTAAAAAAAAAAAAAAAAAAAAAAAAAAGAAGCCATGAATCTATGTGCAGTATTCCCCTAGCGCTGGAGTTCTCCTATTCTCCTTGATCGATCAACTTGGTCTTGGCTTGCTGGCTGTTTGTGTTGATCTTCTGGGGGAGGGGCCTGTTGCTGTGGTTTCCAAATGTCTTTGCCGGAGGCGGAATTGCCCCGCCCTTGTCGGTCCGGGCTAAGGAAGCTGCTCCAGTTTGCTCTCAGGAGCTTTTGTTCCCTGCAAGCTCTCGGCACAGCTTTGGAGGACCAGGGCGAAAATGGCGGCCTCCCAGTCTCCGCCCGGAGGAGCCGAGAACTCAGGGCCCCACTCCTCAGTGCGCCCCCAGAGAAAAGCAGTCACTCCCGTGTCCCCGGTCTCCGGCCGCTCTCCATGCTCACCCGGCCTGTGATCGAGCGTTGCTATCTCTGGCACCCGACCCCGCTCGGAGTCTCCAAATCCAGCAGATCCCTGCAGTGCGTTCCCGCACCGCTCCTCCCCGGGAAGGAAGGGGAGTCTCCCCGGATCTGCTGCTTGTTGGGTCCTTGCTGGGGGAGCCGTGCCCCGACTGGGCCGCAGATCACAGTTTATGGCAACCCCGAGCTGAGAGCCCGCGACTCTGCTCCGTATCTGCAGCCGGCTTCCCCGCCCCGACACCTGGGAGCTCTGCCGCACTCAGGCACCCCCGGTCTCTCTGTGACCCCAAGGGTCCTGAGACCACACTGTCCCGGGAGGATTCCACCCCCCGCTTAGCCACTGCAGCGACGTCCCTCCGCCGAGCCAACTTTTAAAAGGTCCGATTTTGTGCTCCGCGGCTCTAGCACTTGCCAGAAGCGGCCGGCGGAGGCCCCTCCCCCGCCGTTTATCCTCCCGAATATCGCCTCGGATTCACTTCTCCGCACGTCCTACCTTCCAGTAAGTGGTCGCTTCTCTGTTCAGAGAGTTGTTGCTACTCTCCTGTTCGATCTCCTGTTGAGTTCGTAGGTGTTCAGAATGGTTTGATCCCTATTCAGCTGAATTCCTGAGACCAGACAAAATCTAGGTCTCCTACTCTTCCGCCATCTTGCTCCGCCCCCCTTGTTTCTCTTATTTATTAGCACTCTGGACAACTGCCCAGCCAGTGGAGAGACCACCTCTTAGCTCAGTTCTGCTTAGGATTACGGGTGGTGGTAATGGTTGATGGCTGGGCCAGTTTTTGACAAGGATGTTTATTTAGGTTTTAACTTAAACATCACTTTCTTCACAGAGGCCTTCCCTGACCACCCTAACTAAATCAGCACCGCTCACTGCCCACGTTACTCTATTTTATCTTTGTCACTGCCCTTATCAGTACCTGCCATTAACTTATCTACTCATTGGCCCAGCAAGATCCTCAAGAGCAGAGACTTTGTTTACCCCCATTGTCAGGAGTAGTGCCAGGACCCAGAAGGGGTTCGTGTTTGACCAGTTAACCAGTATGACCAGTATGACCAGTTTGACCAGTATGCTAGCAGAGGGTTTCCAAAAGAAAGTAGTTACATGAATTTCATGTCTACATCCTGGTGGTGTGGCTTAATACACATCTCAGTATGATTTTCAGCTTTAAGGATACAAAAGAGTGAATCCTATCCTTTAGGCACCACCATGACTTTGGGAGAATTCTGGATGGAAATGCATTTCACAATTAAGTGGCTAAAGTGTCTTTAACTTGTACTTGATTCTGCAGCACATATACTAAAATTGGAAGGATACAGAGAAGATTAGCATGGCCCTGTGCAAGGATGATATGCAAATTCATGAAACGTTCCATATTTTTAATAAAACAAGATGAAATCAGAGAGAGAGACAAATCATAAGAGACTCTTAACTCTAGGAAACAAACTGAGGGTTGCTAGAGGGGAAGGGAGTGGGGGGATGGGGTAACTGGGTGCTGGGCATTAAGGAGGGCACTTGATGGAACGAGCACAGGGTGTTATATATAAGACTAATGAATCACTGACCTCTACCTCTGAAACTAATAATACATTATATGTAAATTAATTGAACTTAAATTTAAAAAATTTTTTAAAAATAAAATAAAATGTCTTTAACTTTTAGCAAATTACACCCTTCCCTACTGAGCAGTCATGCCATTATTATCAGCTTCAGAGAAAGCATCCGCAAGGCAGACATGACAAAGTATAAGTCTAAGAACTGGAAGATTAAATCTAAGTTAAAATTTTACTCCAGCAAGGTAAGGCCCTTTAGTTCTACTCTAATAATAACTTCTCACAAGTTCAGAAGTTATGAATCAGAGACACGACCTAATGAAAGGTGATGCACATCTTCTGTCTCTCAGTTAACTTTGCCTGGATGGTTGTGCTGGCTCTCAGGAAAAAAACAAAAAATTAAGAGGGGACACCTTTCATTTTTCAAGTTAAACATTTTGTCTTTAAAAAAAAAATAAAACACAGACGATTTTAATGCAAAAAAAAAAACACAGATCACTAAAACTTCCTGGACTGGACAGCTGAGACACTGTCCTTGGCCCTACTCTAAGTCACCCAGGGCCGCACCTCAAAGGCCGGGACAGGTGGAGGGAGGAAGCTACTTGTCCCACTGCAGCTGGGAGCCCCCACTGAGAGCCACACCTGCAGCTCTTCAAGCAGCCAGAGGACCCTGCTCCGTGGCAACAGCAAGGCGGGGCAGGGGGTGGCTGGGGTTGCTGTGGTTCTGCTATCAGAGACTCAAGTCCATTGTATTACCTGACTCCTATTTTTCTCCAAGGGCTGGGGAAAACTAGAGGAAATAACCTGTTGCCTCCCTAATCCCCTGCTGTCTATTTCCACACTGACATGTCACTGCCCTGCTTAATGCCCTCCAGGAATGCCCACTTCCTACACGGACGTCTCACACACCATCAAGATGCAGGCTCCTGATCGGTCTGCCCTGGACACCATCACTCCCTGACACACCCGATGCCCAGACTGGCCTGGGTTTCCAAGTTCCCTGACTTTGTCCTGTTTGGAGCAGGACAGAAAGGGAGAAGAGAAGAAAAGTGACCTTGTGTTGGTGGCTTCCAGGCTTAGGATTAGGCTGAGACAGAGAGCAGGGAGGTCAAGGCTAGTCAGATCAGAAATGAGCGACCCAGAAGCTGAGCAAGGGCAGAGGCTGTGGCTGCCGAGAAGGGGTGCATTTCATCGATTCTAAGACAAACCTGATTTTATAATCATACTCCATTCTCTCTCTGAAGTCAGGATGCCTCTGTCTCACAATAAATGATGTCCTAGCATTCTGTGATCATTTAGCTGGTACTATTTTTAACTGATACGACAAAGTCATGGTACGTAAAGTAAGACTCAGCTTTCCCAGCACCCTGTACAGAGGATGGATTTCCAGCAAGTTCCTCAGCTTGGCACCACAGGACCTTCTCCATAGCCAGTGAGCCATGGCTGTGGTCTCCCTACCAAGGTGTGGAGTGGGAGCAATCCTCTCAGGAGCTTTCCTGGTGTAACTGGAAACAGCCCCCATATGCAGAAGGCAGGCTGAGACTGAAGAAAGAGGCAAGCTACTCCATGCTGGTGGGAGGCAATTTTAATAATAACAAAGGCAACTCATATAGGAGGCTTGTCTTGGATGCAACAAGACAAATGGATCCCTGCATCCGTCCTCCAAATCTTAAAAGTTTATAAAGCGTTTCTAACTGGGCTTAGTCTCATGTACTGTGCAAGCATTTTCAGCATCATATCATCATCTCAAGGCTGTCCTTGGTGCAGCCTCTGGGAACAGAAACGCCAAGTGGAACCCACATTCCAAGAACAGAGGAGGGAGTGAGGAGGCCCTGAGTGCTTGGGTCCAGCTCACATCTTTTTTATCACATTCTTCAACAGGTGGGGAGGCCTTCCTTGGGTACTCTCTCTCAGCATGAGCAGTGGAAGCTGCCCCTTATATCTGCTATTTCCGTATTCTTCAGTGTTCGCTTTCCTTCTTATTAGTCAATCCTTTTTACTTTGACCCCCATAATTGGTTTTGTTGTTGTTGTTCATTTCCCGGGTAGAATTTAGTGATTCATCTGTTGCCTATAACACCCGGTGCTCATTACATCCCGTGCCATCCTTGATGTTCGTCTCCCAGTTACTCCATCCCCCCACCTCCCTTCAAGGAAACGTCAGTTTGTTTCCTAGAGTTAAAAGTCTCTTATGGGGGCACCTGGGTGGCTCAGTCGGTTGGGCATCTGCCTTCAGCTCAGGTCATGATCCCAGGGTCCTGGGATCGAGCCCCACATCGGGCTCCCTGCTCAGTGGAGAGCCTGCTTCTCCCTCTCCCTCTGCTTACTGCTCTGCCTGCTTGTGCTCTCTCTCTACCTCTCTGTCAAATAAACAAATAAAATCTTTAAAAAAAAAAGTCTCTTATGGTTTGTCTCCCTCTCTGATTTTGTCTTATTTTATTTTTCCTTCCCTTCTCCTATGTTTATCTGTTTTGTTTCTTAAATTCTACATATGAGTGAAATCCTGTGGTATTTGTCATTCTCTGACTGACTTATTTTGCTTATTAGCATAATACCCTCTAGTTCCATCCACGTCCCTGCAAGTAGCAAGATTTCCTTCCTTTTGATGGCTGAGTAATAGTTCATTGTATATACAGTCCCACAGTAATTTTTTTTAAAGATTTTATCTTTATTTGAGAGAGAGAGAGAGACAGAGCACAAGCAGAGGGAGAAGCAGGCTCTCCCCCGAGCAAGGAGCCCGATGCGGGACTCGATCCCAGTACTCCGGGATCATGACCAGAGTCGAAGGCAGACGCTCAACCGACTGAGCCACTCAGGCGTCCCAGTCCCACTGTAATTATTAATACAACAGTCCCCCCCTTACCCACAGAGGATACAATCCAGGACCCCTAGTGGATGCCTGAAACCATGGACAGTAACAGACCTTATATAGACTATGTTTTTTCCTAAACATACATACTTGTGATAAAGCTTAACTATAAATTAGGGACAGTAAGAGATGAACAATAATAACTAATAATAAAATAGAACAATTATCACACTAGGCTGTAATAAAAGTTACGTGAATGTGATCTCTTTCTCAAAATAGCTTGTTGTACTGTACTCACTGTTCTTCATCTTGTGATGATGTGAGATGATAAAATGCCCACGTGACGAGATTAAGTGAGGCAAATGATGTAGGCATTGTGACCTAGTGTTAGACTACTATTGCGCTTCTGACAACATGTCTGGAGGATCATCTACTTCCAGACCTCAGTTAACCTGAGTAACTGAAACTGTGGAAAGCGACACTTTACATGGGGCGGGAGGGGGGGCGGTTACTGTACGAAACCCTCTCTGGTCAAATTAGTATGTGGCTCCTCTCCTGATTGGATTTGAACTGATACAGCACAAATAGCCTCTGTTTTGTGAAAAAGAAAAAGAGAAGGAAAAGATGGAAAAAGAGAGAGAAACGGAAAAGAAGGTAGAAAAACAGGTAACAGACAGCAAGAAGAAAATAAAGGAAGCAGAGAGAAATGAAGCAGGGGTGGGTGGGTGAGGAAAAGACAGCCTCCCACTTCCTGTTTGCTCAGGCTCTGAATCCAGCAGTCTGCACTCCCAGCTGTCCTACCTCATCCCCTAACGCAAAGTAGCCAAATAATTCAGAAGCCTGGCTAGGGAGTCACTGAAGGAGCTGGTGTCTCCGTTGGACCCTGGCAGCTCTCTTACATTTTACCCAGCCAGTAGGGGGAACCTCACCTGCCTCACCTGGTCCTGGCCACACAGAGCAGCACTATTCCCGAGCCTTTCTGTAGAAGTCTGGCCAGCTCTCTTTTTTTGAAAGTGCTAGCTCAGAGTAAGGCACAGAGCCCCCAGAGAGGACCACAGGTTCTGACACTTGTTTGGAAATCATCGTTTCTGTGTATGATGATAAACTATAAGAAGAAAAGGAAAAAAAGCTTTATAACGAGAGAAAAGCTACACAGACATGAGGCAGGAACCAGAAAGGGTATGGCTGTTGTAATAATTTGCGACTTAGGTAGCCCAAGACCACATCCCAGAAAATTTGCTCCTGGTAATTAAAAGCAAGCCAAGATCCAGGTTCAACACAAACACGTTTGCCTCTACCCATAAAATGTGTGGATGTTCAAAAGCATCCCTTACTCAGTGTATAGACTGAAGATTACATATTCACTCGTGTGCGTTGAGGGCACTGGCGTGGGGGGAACACGGTGAGAATCATTAACTCCAATGTCTAACTTTAGCATGGTTTATAAACACCTCAAGGGCTTGTTAAACTTAGAGTGTTGGGCTCTACCCACAGAGTTTCAGATTTAGGAGGTCTGGGGTGTGGCCTCAAAACTGCAGGTCTAGGACTTTCCCAGGTGACACTAACCCCCACTTTGAGAAGCCCTGGCCTATCCTCATAGGATGAGCTCATCAGCAGAAAGCAGGGGCCCATCAGCCTCAGAGCCCGGAACCAGAGTGAGCGCAGACCCCAGTGCTGCCACTCACTGGTGGAATCACTTTAGGAAAAGTGTTAACTCTGTATATTTGTTTCTTCATCCATAAATTGGGGGTGATGATAATGGTACCTCAATCCTGGGATTAGTATAAGGATGAAAGGAGCTCAAACATGCAAAGTGCTTAGACCATGCTTGGCACATAGCAAGCACTTTATAATTGTTTTCTTTAAAAAAAAATACAGGTCCTGGAGTCAGACAAATGGCTTAGATTTGGCTAGATTTAACCATTCTGAGCTTCAGCTTTCTTATTTGTAAAAAGGATAAAAACAACACCTGTCTTACAGGGTTTTCATGAAGATTAAAGAAGCTAATACGTTGGTTATTAAATCTTGGCAAATGAACATATATCCACCCTTCAGGCCCTCCAAAGGGCGGTTCGGCCCGCGAGGGTGCTGGCTCTGTGGGGTAATGCTGCCCCCTGCTGGATAGCCATGCATCTTTAGAAATTAACTGGCCCTCCCTGAGCAAAAAAAGCTAATAATCTTCAACAAGTTTATATTCTCTGAACACATTTCTTTGGCCGCTGTGATCAAACATGATTGAATTAAATCACTCGCAGTAAATGGTTTTCCTCACTCGGCAAAAGAGTGAGCCACTTGGCAACTTACTTTGGCTGCAGCCTCATTTCCAACTTTTATTTTTATAGAGAAAATTGGCTGTGTTGCGATATTCCTGTTTAAATTTTCCAGTTTTCATGATTGTTGCTTTCCTGGGAGTTGAGAATATTGGGATGACTGCCTAGTCGTATGCTGGATGCTTTCCAGCTCACGTAGCTGGCTCGCGCGGCTCAGCAGCAGGCAGCATTTGAAACACTAAAGTGTTACAACCAGGTCCCTGTGATTTGCAACGTGCCAAAGCAGCCGGACAACGCGTCAACGAGCAAGTGTCCCTCTGTGTTCTGATGAAGCTTTATTCATAAATGACGGGATTTGAATTTCTCTTAATTTTCACGTTACAAAATGTTATTCTTCTTTGATTTTTCCCAGTCACTTATAAAAGTAAAAACCAGCGGCGCCTGGGTGGCTCATTTGGGTAAGCATCAGAATCTTGATTTTTGCTCAGGTCATGGTCTCAGGGTGGTGAGATCAAGCCCCAGGTTGGGCTCTGTGCTGAGCATGGAGCCTGCTTAGGATTCTCTCTCTCCCTCTTTCTTTGCCCCTCCCTGCCCCCCATAAATAAATAAAATAGGGGTGCCTGGGTGGCTCAGTCGGTTAAGCGTCTGCCTTTGGCTCAGGACATGATCTCCAGGTTCTGGGATCAAGCCCTGCGTCCGGCTCCCTGCTCAGCGGAGAGCCTTCTTCTCTTTCTCTCTCTCTCCCTCTGCCCCTCCTCCCTGCTAGTTCTCTCTCTCTCAAATAAATTTAAATTGTTTTAAATTATTAATTAATTAATTAATTAAAAATAAAAAACATATACCAAGAGAAAAAAAAGTGCTGGCCAGTTTGGGTCTGCAATCTGTACTTTGTCATCCACCAGGGTCCATCCACATCCTGATGGTACCAGACTGGTGAGTTAAGCAGACATGATGGTAATGTTATCCCTGCATTTTTTAGACCCCTGAGGATGGCACTAATCTCTGCCACTCCCCTCAATACAGCATTTTCTCTCTTTGGCAGGGGTACATTTTTGAGCTTCACCTGGCTTTCCTTTCTATGGTGAATTTCTCCCCACAGGCCAAGGATCCAATACAGATTGAGGATTTTTGCATCAAGGTTTATAAGGGATATTGGTCTGTAGTTTCTTTACTTGTAATGTCTTTGGCTTTGGTATCTGGATGCTAAACTCACAGAGTGAGTTAGGAACTATTTCCTTCTCTTCGATTTTTTGAGAGAGTTTGAAAAGGATTGGT